>NC_137107.1:8164498-8199498 GCF_949357685.1 Gobio gobio
CATCTGTGGGATGTGCTGAACAAACAAGTCTGATCCATGGAGGCCCCACCTCGCAACTTACAGGACTTAAAGGATCTGCTGCTAACATCTTGGTGCCAGATACCACAGCCCACCTTCAGGAGTCTAGTGGAGTCCATGCCCCGACGGGTCAGGGCTGTTTTGGCAGCAAAAGGGGGACCAATACAATATAATATGCATTTTCTAACCTCAACTCGAGAAGAATTGTGATAAATTCGCTTTAATGTTGAGTGACTGAAGCTTAGTTAAAGACTTCTTGGAAACACTTTAGAATAATGGTCCATCATTATTAGGTAACTATGCAGGAAGTAATGCAGGACAAATGAGTAGAACAGTTTTTCTAACAAACACTTTTTAGTTAACTTTTTATTTAAAATGTCTTAACTTTACTATTCACATGCTATGTCTTGTTTACTCAGAAAGCCCAAGTTTAGATGAATTGATTGGTTTGAGCGCCATTTTGTCAAGTAAAAAAATCTTAATAGACTTCTCTCTCACTTCCTCCACTTCTGCATTCATTTTTCTCTAGTTGCATTCACTCATCTTCAATGTTGAATTGTCAATACAACTGAAATATTTGAGAGAACATTACATAAGCTGACTTAAAATGTTTTTGTTTGACTCACCGTTATGGTGATCAGTGTTCCATTTGGTTGGGCACTTGGAAGTTCATTTATATTATAGAAATTCTCTTCCTATTAATGAAGTGATGCAACAAAAAATCACAGTTATTTAATTTCAAAGGAAGGGAAGTAATAAGTAGGTTGTTTTTAAAAAGAGATAACTAAATCCTTAACTAGTCTATTTTTGATGTTGAATAATGATCTTTGAAAATTATTTTGCTAAAACTTGTGTCATGAACACTTTGAGAAACTTTTAATTAGGGTGATACAATCCCTCTATATTTGTGACAATATCATGCAAATGACCTTGCTTGAGTGAGTCAAACACAAACTTCAACATTCAGCATGCAAAACACAACAACGGTAACAATTCAATTTTATTTATTAATTGTTACACTTACAATTGCATTTGTTGTTTTTGTTGTGCTACTACTGACACAAGACAGCAAATAAAACTGGCAAATAAAACAAAACAAAAAAGTAAAACAAAGCAATTGCATAATTTATTCATGCCGCAATGCACTCTGGGAGTCAGTAATTCTGAGTAGCTATACTAAGTCAAGAGTAAATCTAAACTGAATGTAGTCTCTACAGTTCTTTTTTAGTTTTTAGTTTAGTTCTCTCTCTCAAAATGGCCGCCCCCTTGCCGTATATGCTGAGGTATTCCTGGAGCTGGCCTCATCCGTCTATTTGGAGGATGATTTGTTAATGACCATCTTTCACGGAGGATTGGACGAACCATTATATTCGATGAAACCCTAGATAAGTAACAACTGTACATTAGAACAATACATTATCTATGCCCTCCTGCTGAGCTGGTCCACTCCAGAAAAACTGCTCATCCTTCTCGCCATGCCAAGATGGCCACCAGCACGCAAGAGTCCTCTGCCAAGATGGCCACCAGCACGCAAGGGTCCTCTGCCAAAATGGCCACCAGCACGCAAGAGTCCTCTGCCAAGATGGCCACCAGCACACAAGAGTCCTCTGCCAAGATGGCCACCAGCACGCAAGAGTCTTCTGCCAAGATGGCCACCAGCACGCAAGAGTCTTCTGCCAAGATGGCCACCAGCACGCAAGAGTCTTCTGCCAAGATGGCCACCAGCACGCAAGAGTCTTCTGCCAAGATGGCCACCAGCACGCAACAGTCTTCTGCCAAGATGGCCACCAGCACGCAAGAGTCCTCTGCCAAGATGGCCACCAGCACGCAAGGGTCTTCTGCCAAGATGGCCGCCACCACACCAGAGCCCTCTGCCAAGATGGCCGACGCCATGCCAGTGCCCTCTGCCAAGATGGCCGCCACCACACCAGAGCCCTCTGCCAATATCGACACCAGCACGCAAGAGTCCTCTGCCAATATGGCCACCACCACACCAGAGCCCTCTGCCAAGATCGACACCAGCACGCAAGAGCCCTCTGCCAAGATGGCCACCACCACACCAGAGCCCTCTGCCAAGATGGCCAACACCACGCCAGAGCCCTCTGCCAAGATGGCCACCACCACACCAGAGCCCTCTGCCAAGATGGCCACCACCACACCAGAGCCCTCTGCCAAGATGGCCACCACCACACCAGAGCCCTCTGCCAAGATGGCCACCACCACACCAGAGCCCTCTGCCAAGATGGCCACCACCACACCAGAGCCCGCTGCCAAGATGGACACCAGCACGCAAGAGTCCCCTGCCAAGATGGCCACCACCACGCCAGAGCCCTCTGCCAAGATGGCCACCACCACGCCAGAGCCCTCTGCCAAGATGGCCACCACCACACCAGAGCTCTCTGCCAAGATGGCCAACACCACGCCAGAGCCCTCTGCCAAGATGGCCACCACCACACCAGAGCCCTCTGCCAAGATGGCCACCACCACACCAGAGCCCGCTGCCAAGATGGACACCAGCACGCAAGAGTCCTCTGCCAAGATGGCCACCACCACGCCAGAGCTCTCTGCCAAGATGGCCACCACCACACCAGAGCCCTCTACAAAGTTGGCAGACGCCAGACCGGAGCCCTCTGCCAAGATGGCCACGACCACGCCAGAGCTCTCTGCCAAGATGGCCACCACCACACCAGAGCCCTCTACAAAGTTGGCAGACGCCAGACCGGAGCCCTCTGCCAAGATGGCCGACGCCAGGCAAGAGCCCTCTGCCAAGATGGCCGACGCCAGGCCAGACCCCTTTGCCAAGATTTTTGGGGGGGCTACCTGTCCATGGCGGTGGTCCCCTAAACGCGGCCTTGCCTCCCTGAACTGTCGGATCCGCTGTGGCCCCCTGAACTGTTAAACCTTCCCTGGTCTCCTGAGTTGGCGGCACCAGCCGGGATCCCTATGGCACTGGTACCACCATGGAGGCTTCCTCCAGGACGCCCACCCCCTCACAAGTTATTATGGCATGAGGACACGCCTTCTGGTAGGGGGGAGTACTGTCACACATTCAGTTTGTTTATTGCTTTGATTTGTTCCTTTTTTCAGTTTCCCACCACTCCTTTGTCCCCATGGTCACTGTCATTATGAGTTCAGCTGTTTCAGCTGTGTGTTGTTAATCATCTAGTTTCTGTCTGTTATTTAACCTGCACCCTTCCCTACACTATTTGTCCAGTCACTGTACCCATGTACCCATTGTTCTCCTTCCAGTCCCCCCCAAAAAGTTTTTAAAAAAAAGTCTTTATTTACATCATGGGTTATCACACTAGAAACATTAAAAATGGCTAAGACACACTGACACTGACTGCCTTTGCACTTTGGAGTGTGAGTCGCATGTGTAGATGTAGAATTGGGAGAAACCAAAAGAATCATTACAGGGGGATCTAATATTGTTAACTATTACAAAGTATAATCACATACATTAAAAAAATCATAATAAACAATAATCAAACTGATAATACATTTACAAGAATGGAGTTAAATCTAATTCTTCATTCAACCCAGGAAATATGGTAGCTTTAAACGGAAAAATCCAATGGGATTCTCTTTGTAAAAGTCTTTGTAATCTATCACCCTCTCTAATAGATCCAGTTACAGTTTCCAAACCAATCATTTTTAAGGTAGATGGATTAGAATCATGTACGGATGCATAATGTACTGCCATAGGGTCTTTGTTTCTTGTACGAATTGCATTTTGGTGTTCCCATAATCTATCTTGCAACGCTTAGTCTGGCCCACGCAGAAACAGTTAAAAGGACATTGAAGCCTATAAATTGCAAGCGTACTCTTACAATTAATGAAGGATCTAATTTAATACATTTTCTTTGTGCAGACATCTACAAATTATTTGGTTTGAATTATATTCTCACAGCGATTGCAATGCCCACACTTAAACATTCCTCGTATTTTTCTGTCCAACCCTGTTGTCGTTTCACGGCATGTAACTCACAACTCTAATTGTGGGAGCCTTTCTATAGCTCACAACTGGAGAATCCTGAAGAATCTCACGTATACTGGATCAATTTGAATAACTCCCCCAGTTCATTGTAATAATCCACTTGATTTCATGCGAGACAGTACTATATTCCATGATATACGGGTTTAAAACCCAACCCAAGAGTAGCTTCTGGGATTACTTCACAAGATTATTCAGTCCTTCCAGAAAAATGCGTCTTTTTTTTGTGATTGTTGCGGGCAAAAATCCTTGATTATGCGGCACGTTTTCTTAAAAAATGCGATGAAAAATGCGGGATATTTATGCAATTTTATGCGATTAAATTGCGGGAACTTGCAAACACTGCGGTTTGATGAGAAAGTGAAAAAAAGCACTACATCACAGAAAGTGCTGGAATATTTAAGTTCTCATCTTGTTTTATTGAAGACCTTAATAATGGCTCAAATTTACAAAACATTTAGTCAATCAAGTTCTGTAGCTTTACAAAAGGAATATGCTACAACTTCTGAAAAAATTAATAAATAACTTCCTGTTTTACAGATGTCGCTATACAAAACAGACATTTGAGTGCTTCCAATGCACAAAGTGCGATCTCTTAAAGGGTTAGTTCACCTAAAAATGAAAATTCTGTCATTAATGACTTCCTTTTATGTTGTTGGACACAAATGAAGATATTTTAGTTGAATTCCGATGGCTCAGAAAGGCCTCCATTGGCACAATGTACACTCTCAAGACCCATAAAAGGTAGCCTACTAAAGACGTCGTTACAAAGTCCATCTCACTACAGTGGTTCTACAATAACTTTATGAAGCGACGATAATAGTTATTGTGTGCAAAAAAAACTAAATAACGACTTATATAGTGATGATTTCAAAACACAGCATCATGATGCTATGAATCATCGAGTCGATTCATGATTCGGATCGCGTGTCAAACTGCTGAAATACGTGACTTTGGCGATCCAACCCGCTGAATCGACTCATTGATTCAAAACGCTTCAAACCGCTGAATCAACTCATTGATTCATAACGCTTCAAACCGCTGAATCGACTCATTGATTCATAACGTTTCAAACCGCTGAATCGACTCATTGATTCATAACGCTTCAAACCGCTGAATCAACTCATTGATTCATAACGCTTCAAAGCTGTGTTTTGAAATCAGTCAGCACACAGGGAAACTGCTTTGCTCTTTTGCTGTTATTTTTGTTGGCCAATGGGAGTTTGTGCTTCATCATGGTTTCACCGGTATCTATGGTTTCTCCACGGGGTTTGAAGCTTTTCGATGACGTTCGCGTCGGGTAACCACGTCACTTCAAAACGTTCCCATGGCAATAGGCGGAAATGGCGGCTCTTGTGTGAAGTAAACGAAATTTTCTCAACTTTCTGCTAATATATATGACTTTTTTTGCAACGAAAATGCGGGGATTATGAAATCATGATAGCCCTGCATATTTTGCACGCGGAAATAGGCAATTTATGCGGCGAAAGTGCGGCGTATTTGAAAAAATGTGGCCCCCGCATGAATATGCGGACTTCGGCTGATTATGCGTTAAATCACGCGATCGCATAATCGCGTTTTTCTGGAGGGACTGATTATTGTTCCAAAATGCTTTCAAGCTACTAATATTAACTAATATGGTAACAAAATTAACTAATGTGAAGGAATTACTTAATTAAACATAACTAACATTTATTTTCCTTGCAGGAATAACATTCATATGCATCCTTGGGCCAAAGTTAGTGTGTCTGAATGTAACAAAAGGGGAAACTGAACTAGACAGCTGTCTAGTTTTGTTATATATAACCTCATGACCCTAACAGAAAGCTGAAGTATCAAGGAATCCAAAGAGACCTTATTCCAAAGTGATAGTGTTCATAAGGGGCAAGACATCTTTCGAGTCAGCAAGACTTTGACTGGGAAACTAATCATGCTCAAGGATCATTTTGTAAGCGTTTGCAACAAATGTGTAAATTTGTAAATTTTTAAGATGGACTCCACTAGACCCCTGAAGGTGTACTGTGGTATCTGACACCAAGATGTTGGCAGCAGATCCTTTAAGTCCTGTAAGTTGCGAGGTGGGGCCTCCATGGATTGGACTTGTTTGTCAGCATGGGCACCCGGACTGATCAGCGGCTGTGCCGCCCCATACACAACAAACTGAGATGCTCTGTGTATTCTGACACCTTTCTATCAGAACCAGCATTAACTTCTTGAGCAGTTTGAGCTCCAGTAGCTCGTCTGTTTGATCGGACCACACGGGCCAGCCTTCGCTCCCCACGGGCATCAATGAGCCTCGGCCGCCCATGACCCTGTGGCCGGTTCTCCACTGTTCCTTCATGACCCTGTGGCCGGTTCTCCACTGTTCCTTCATGACCCTGTGGCCGGTTCTCCACTGGTCCTTCATGACCCTGTGGCCGGTTCTCCACTGGTCCTCCATGACCCTGTGGCCGGTTCTCCACTGGTCCTTCATGACCCTGTGGCCGGTTCTCCACTGGTCCTTCATGACCCTGTGGCCGGTTCTCCACTGGTCCTTCATGACCCTGTGGCCGGTTCTCCACTGTTCCTTCATGATCCTGTGGCCGGTTCTCCACTGGTCCTTCATGACCCTGTGTCCGGTTCTCCACTGGTCCTTCATGACCCTGTGTCCGGTTCTCTACTGGTCCTCCATGACCCTGTGGCCGGTTCTCCACTGGTCCTTCATGACCCTGTGGCCGGTTCTCCACTGGTCCTTCATGACCCTGTGTCCGGTTCTCCACTGGTCCTTCATGACCCTGTGTCCGGTTCTCCACTGGTCCTTCATGACCCTGTGGCCGGTTCTCCACTGTTCCTTCATGACCCTGTGGCCGGTTCTCCACTGTTCCTTCATGACCCTGTGGCCGGTTCTCCACTGGTCTTCCATGATCCTGTGGCCGGTTCTCCACTGGTCCTTCATGACCCTGTGGCCGGTTCTCCACTGGTCCTTCATGACCCTGTGGCCGGTTCTCCACTGGTCCTTCATGACCCTGTGGCCGGTTCTCCACTGGTCCTTCATGACCCTGTGGCCGGTTCTCCACTGGTCCTTCATGACCCTGTGGCCGGTTCTCCACTGTTCCTTCTAGACCCTGTGGCCGGTTCTCCACTGGTCCTTCATGACCCTGTGTCCGGTTCTCCACTGGTCCTTCATGACCCTGTGTCCGGTTCTCTACTGGTCCTCCATGACCCTGTGGCCGGTTCTCCACTGGTCCTTCATGACCCTGTGGCCGGTTCTCCACTGGTCCTTCATGACCCTGTGTCCGGTTCTCCACTGGTCCTTCATGACCCTGTGTCCGGTTCTCCACTGGTCCTTCATGACCCTGTGGCCGGTTCTCCACTGTTCCTTCATGACCCTGTGGCCGGTTCTCCACTGTTCCTTCATGACCCTGTGGCCGGTTCTCCACTGGTCTTCCATGATCCTGTGGCCGGTTCTCCACTGGTCCTTCATGACCCTGTGGCCGGTTCTCCACTGGTCCTTCATGACCCTGTGGCCGGTTCTCCACTGGTCCTTCATGACCCTGTGGCCGGTTCTCCACTGGTCCTTCATGACCCTGTGGCCGGTTCTCCACTGGTCCTTCATGACCCTGTGGCCGGTTCTCCACTGTTCCTTCTAGACCCTGTGGCCGGTTCTCCACTGGTCCTTCATGACCCTGTGGCCGGTTCTCCACTGGTCCTTCATGACCCTGTGGCCGGTTCTCCACTGTTCCTTCATGACCCTGTGGCCGGTTCTCCACTGTTCCTTCTAGACCCTGTGGCCGGTTCTCCACTGTTCCTTCATGACCCTGTGGCCGGTTCTCCACTGTTCCTTCATGACCCTGTGTCCGGTTCTCCACTGTTCCTTCATGACCCTGTGTCCGGTTCTCCACTGTTCCTTCTAGACCCTGTGGCCGGTTCTCCACTGTTCCTTCATGACCCTGTCGCCGGTTCTCCACTGTTCCTTCCTTGGAGCACTTTTGATAGAGACTGACCACTGCAGACCGGGAACACCCCACAAGAGCTGCAGTTTTGGAGATGCTCTGACCCAGTCGTCTAGACATCACAATTTGGCCCTTGTCAAACTCGCTCAAATCCTTACGCTTGCCCGTTTTTCTTGCTTCTAACACATCAACTTTGAGGACAAAATGCTGCCTGATATATCTCACCCACTAACAGGCGCCGCGATGAAGAGATAATCAGTGTTATACCCTTCACCTGTCAGTGGTCATAATGTTATGCCTGATCAGTGTATATGCCTGCATGCACCAGTGACAGCATTAATATTCATTAAGAATATAGACAAACTTCATATTACTATTGTCTAGATTGGCAATATTTGGGTGAAATTTTTTTTTAATATTTATTTTTTTAAACTACAAACTTTTTTAAACTTTGTGCAGTATGAAATGCCTGATGGTCACTGCTGACCTCAGGGAGAGAGGAGCACAGATGGAGGAGTCAGGGCGATGGGTTGAGGTGGAGCACAGATGGAGGAGTCAGGGCGACAGGTTGAGGTGGAGCACAGATGGAGGAGTCAGGGCGACGGGTTGAGGTGGAGCACAGATGGAGGAGTCAGGGCGACGGGTTGAGGTGGAGCACAGATGGAGGAGTCAGGGCGACGGGTTGAGGTGGAGCACAGATGGAGGAGTCAGGGCGACGGGTTGAGGTGGAGCACAGATGGAGGAGTCAGGGCGACGGGTTGAGGTGGAGCACAGATGGAGGAGTCAGGGCGACGGGTTGAGGTGGAGCACAGATGGAGGAGTCAGGGCGACGGGTTGAGGTGGAGCACAGATGGAGGAGTGAGGGCGATGGGTTGAGGTGGAGCACAGATGGAGGAGTCAGGGCGACGGGTTGAGGTGGAGCACAGATGGAGGAGTGAGGGCGATGGGTTGAGGTGGAGCACAGATGGAGGAGTCAGGGCGACGGGTTGAGGTGGAGCACAGATGGAGGAGTCAGGGCGACGGGTTGAGGTGGAGCACAGATGGAGGAGTCAGGGCGACGGGTTGAGGTGGAGCACAGATGGAGGAGTCAGGGCGACGGGTTGAGGTGGAGCACAGATGGAGGAGTCAGGGCGACGGGTTGAGGTGGAGCACAGGTGGAGGAGTCAGGGCGACGGGTTGAGGTGGAGCACAGGTGGAGGAGTCAGGGCGACGGGTTGAGGTGGAGCACAGATGGAGGAGTCAGGGCGACGGGTTGAGGTGGAGCACAGATGGAGGAGTCAGGGCGACGGGTTGAGGTGGAGCACAGATGGAGGAGTCAGGGCGACGGGTTGAGGTGGAGCACAGATGGAGGAGTGAGGGCGATGGGTTGAGGTGGAGCACAGATGGAGGAGTCAGGGCGACGGGTTGAGGTGGAGCACAGATGGAGGAGTGAGGGCGATGGGTTGAGGTGGAGCACAGATGGAGGAGTCAGGGCGACGGGTTGAGGTGGAGCACAGATGGAGGAGTCAGGGCGACGGGTTGAGGTGGAGCACAGATGGAGGAGTCAGGGCGACGGGTTGAGGTGGAGCACAGATGGAGGAGTCAGGGCGACGGGTTGAGGTGGAGCACAGATGGAGGAGTCAGGGCAATGGGTTGAGGTGGAGCACAGATGGAGGAGTCAGGGCGACGGGTTGAGGTGGAGCACAGATGGAGGAGTCAGGGCAATGGGTTGAGGTGGAGCACAGATGGAGGAGTCAGGGCGACGGGTTGAGGTGGAGCACAGATGGAGGAGTCAGGGCGACGGGTTGAGGTGGAGCACAGATGGAGGAGTCAGGGCGACGGGTTGAGGTGGAGCACAGGTGGAGGAGTCAGGGCGACGGGTTGAGGTGGAGCACAGGTGGAGGAGTCAGGGCGACGGGTTGAGGTGGAGCACAGATGGAGGAGTCAGGGCGACGGGTTGAGGTGGAGCACAGATGGAGGAGTCAGGGCGACGGGTTGAGGTGGAGCACAGATGGAGGAGTCAGGGCGACGGGTTGAGGTGGAACACAGATGAAGGAGTCAGGGCGACGGGTTGAGGTGGAGCACAGGTGGAGGAGTCAGGGCAACAGGTTGAGGTGGAGCACAGGTGGAGGAGTCAGGGCAACGGGTTGAGGGTGGAGCACAGATGGAGGAGTCAGGGCGACGGGTTGAGGTGGAACACAGATGAAGGAGTCAGGGCGACGGGTTGAGGTGGAGTACAGGTGGAGGAGTCAGGGCGACAGGTTGAGGTGGAGCACAGGTGGAGGAGTCAGGGCAACGGGTTGAGGGTGGAGCACAGGTGGAGGAGTCAGGGCGACAGGTTGAGGTGGAGCACAGGTGGAGGAGTCAGGGCGACGGGTTGAGGTGGAGCACAGATGGAGGAGTCAGGGCGACGGGTTGAGGTGGAACACAGATGGAGGAGTCAGGGCGACGGGTTGAGGTGGAGCACAGATGGAGGAGTCAGGGCGACGGGTTGAGGTGGAACACAGATGGAGGAGTCAGGGCGACGGGTTGAGGTGGAGCACAGATGGAGGAGTCAGGGCGACGGGTTGAGGTGGAACACAGATGGAGGAGTCAGGGCGACGGGTTGAGGTGGAGCACAGATGGAGGAGTCAGGGCGACGGGTTGAGGTGGAGCACAGGTGGAGGAGTCAGGGCGACGGGTTGAGGTGGAGCACAGGTGGAGGAGTCAGGGCGACGGGTTGAGGTGGAGCACAGATGGAGGAGTCAGGGCGACGGGTTGAGGTGGAGCACAGGTGGAGGAGTCAGGGCGACGGGTTGAGGTGGAGCGATGTGATCTGAGGCTGTAATATAATATTACTTTTAAAGTCCAATGGTTGCCATTCAAGATGAGGCAGAGGTTTAGAGAGAGTGAGGGAGAGCCCACTGAGCATCAGCCAAATCAAACAGTACAGGAAAAATAAGAGTAAGATACTTTACTATAATTGTACAAGTTCAATGCAATTTAGAATTTGCTAGAGTGTAATCAGAAGAGATAGACATTAAATGATCCCCAGTGCCCCTTCTTTGGTTCGGGCCACTGCCCCTCAAAATGTCTATGCATGGCCCTGATAATGACTGAATGAGATTAGCCTCGTTAAGAACTAATAGCTGACTATGACAAATGAGAAAGAATGACTGATTTCCTAATCACAACATTAACTTGTCTGAGACATGAGCAATTGTTTTTTTAACTCTGAACATGGCCATAAAATGCTTCCCTAATGACTCAAATGTTACCTATAGTCACTGCAAGAACTACTAGTGGACCATTAAAACAAAATCACTTAAAAAAAATAGTCCAGATCACTAGTAGTTCTTGCAGTGACTATAGGCAACATCCATCCATCCATCCATCCATCCATCCATCCATCCATCCATCCATCCATCCATCCATCCATCCATCCATCCATCCATCCATCCATCCATCCCTCCCTCCATCCCTCCCTCCATCATCCATCCCTCCCTCCATCATCATCCATCCCTCCCTCCCTCCCTCCCTCCATCATCATCCATCCCTCCATCCATCCCTCCCTCCATCATCCATCCCTCCCTCCATCATCATCCATCCCTCCATCCATCCCTCCCTCCATCATCCATCCATCCCTCCATCCCTCCATCCATTTTATTATTATTTTAATAAAATTATCATAATGCAATAATTGTCTCAGAATGTAATAAAATCTTGAGCTCATAATGTAAATAACAATTTTTACATTATGAGAAAATTATTACATTAGAAAACTCAACAAAAACATGTCATATTTTCATTATTGTAATAGCTTGTAAAACATACCAAAATATTAGTATTCCCTTACAGAATACATTTTTACAAATCTAAAGCCAGTCTGCGAAACAACCTGCGAAATGCAACATTTAAATATTCATGCGATTGTTATTATATGTTTATTAAACATAAAGCATTGGTATTCCTTTACAGTACAATTTTAAAATCTAAATCCAGATACATAAATAAAAATCAGAATTTTTGCACCTTTAATCTACTACTAGTAATCTGGTGGATTTGGCAGGTTAAGACTGGATTTAGATTTTTTAAATGTACTGTAAAGGAGTACCAATGCTTTGTTTAGTTTTATTATTAATAATAATAATTGCATGAATATTTAAATCTGTTGCATTTTGCAGGTATTTAAGATTGTTATTTTTTTAAATGATTACAATAATGAAAATATGACATGTTTTTGGTGAGTTTATAATGTAATAATTTTCTGATAATGTAAAATTTTTTATTACATTATTAGCTCAAGATATTACTACGTTTTGAGAATTATTACATTTTGAACATTTTATAACAATAATGTAATACTTATTACATTATAAGTTGTTCCAGACATTAACTATACAATCCTGAAGTATTTCATCTCCTCTTGGTAAACAAGCACACTATTTTTATTGGGGCAAAATTGTTGGTTGTAGTTTCTGCAAAACATTTCTGTGGTGATTTTTGAAATGATTCATGTTTATTTCATTGTTTACAACTGTCATTGTGGAGTTAGACACTCCTGCATATTGTGGGATATTCTGACAACACTTGGCCGTGCAACCACAAGCGGATAAGACAATGATGTGAAGTCCTGGCTGATTCATAAATCATATCATGTTTGGTAATATAAAAGCATGGCACAGACAGCAGTGTTGTTCACAGGGAGCAGACAGCATGCTTGCACACACAGCGCTGGTTCTGGTTCTGGTTCTGATGCCCGTGGTTGGGGCTCAGCTTTACCCCATACCACCAACATGTTACACAAAAGTGCTGACCATGGGGAAAGAGATCACTCAAAGAGCGGCGGAAATCAAACAAGACCTCAACACTGTAAGTCTAACACGTGGAATTGAGGTGAGTGCAACAGTGCATGAGGAAACAACGAAAGCTTGATGTGTTTGTTGTGCTTTGTGTTGCAGTGCACCGCTCACCTGCCCGACCTGTACATCGACGTCCATGTAAGTACCGACAAACATATTGCGGAATGACTGTTAATTATGCATTCAACATTTGAGAGATAAAACTTGCTTGCAATGTAAAATAATGTTATAATGTTAAATTTAGAATCTCATTTCTGGATCAGATCACAAAGCAAGTAATAGTCATAAACTTATGATTAAGATCTTGTTATGGGTTCAAGCGTGTAGCCCTGAATTTTCAAGGATCATCATTCTCCCCTAAAACTGATCGGGGCAAACCGTAAGTTGTAGAGACTTGAAACTTTGAGGGATGGGAGCACCCACCCCGTCTAACGTCACCAAAGCTCGCCCCAATCGGCCTGATGGTGGCGCTACAGCGGTCAAAAATAAAGATATGCAATGGCTCAAAACTCCTAAACCGTTAATCGCAGACTCAAGTGTCTATATCGTCGGAAGCTTTGGTTCAAGACAAACATCTTATAATCTGATCATATTTTCGGGTATTTTGGATGTTTCGAAAAATCTACTTTTGCGAACTAGTCCTAGGTGTTAGATCTGAATCAAACCAGTGCAGAACATAGACCGTAAAAAAATATGGACGACGCGACTTCATTGACTTCCGCTGACCAAAGTTGAAGCTTTCATAGGCCCGCTCACGGCGCTGACATCTTGGGACCGAGTCTGCGCAGTAGAGAACAGGAAGTAGAGGCGCGATTATCAAAAGCCCGCCCACACTCTCGCAGATGCAGAACAATTCATTATGTTGGTGAGAAATAAACAGTTATGGAAGTGTAGAAATTAAAGCTAAAGCTCCAATCTCCTCCCAAAAATCCCGAAAAAAGTCTGTTAGTGCCTCAGTGACAAGTTCACTCAGAGAAGCCGTCAATCTCAGCTGTCAATCATGACGTCACACCCCTCGTTTTTATAGCATCAAATAACTCACTAAAACTAAACTTATTTAAAAAACGAACACTTGAAATGAAATTATTGTAATAAAAACTGCCTAAAATGACAGAAACCATCTTTAGGAAACAATTATTTGAAGTGTAATTAAATTGTTTAGTGTGTCTCGCGCCCATTCAAATACATGGAGAGGCGGGGTTTAGGAGCTATACTGGGACCGGCCACCGGGGGGCGATCGAGGCGCGAAAGCTTCAATTTCTGACTGAAGCACTACAGGCTTGGTGCAGAATGATTCTCTTGAGTGTAAATATCAATAATTATGAAAAAAAAAATGTTGAAATTTCAATTGGTGCCAAAATGTTTGAGGTGTTTGAGGTGTTTGAGGCACTTTTACTAAAATGGCTATAACTATATATTTTCACTAAACTTGGTACTTGTTTATGTCTACATTTTTGGTCACGTGAGCAAAATCCATGATTGACCACTTGGTGGCGCTATAAAATGAAACCCACAGCCCCCCCACAAAAACGGCTTTAATTATGCAACAGTCAGTCCGATTGATTTTAAACCGGCATGCGGTGTCTTTGTCCAAAGTGCTGCAATTGACAACGAGGACATTTGCGTATTTTGAAAAACACGGCCTCCGTCAGCCAATGAAGTTTGAGCGGCTGTCAGACAAGGTTAACGGATGCCAATCGGAACGAAACTTGCTGGGCCTGTTTGACTAGAGGCCTCTGAGAAATTCAAAAGAATTGGCCACCGGGGGGCACCTTTGGCAAATGTTCGGGTATTTTGGATTTTTCAAAAAAATGACTTTTGCGAACCAGTCCTAGTTGTTCGATCTGAATCAAACCTAAGCTAGTTTGCAATGTAAAATAATGTTGCCATACACATTTGAAGTAAATTCTGAATCTCATGTCTGGATCAGATCCCACCTCGCAAAGCAAGAAATAGTAATAAACTTATGAACTTTTTAGGGGTTCAAGCATGAAGCCCTGAAACCCTATTGTAATTGTTACATTTTCCAAGGATCGTCATTCTCCCCTAAAATTATCAGAAAAAAAATTAATTTTCAATTCACGTTCGCTAAGGGGCGGCAAAATGTTTGAGGTGGGCGGGGCCACTTTTACTAAAATGGCTATAACTCTGTGTGCGTTCCATTCGACCGTAAGTGTACTGCGAAGTGGACTTCAGAGGGTATTCCGCCATCTCAAGTGAGATTCCAATCCAAAGGAAGCGAACATGTTCAGTTCGAAGGGCACTGCGAACGGCGTAGGGAAGAAGGGAACATCGATACATCACTTCACAGGAAGTGGAGAGTGAAAATCACCCAACTGCCATTGCGCGACGACATCGCATCACCTGTCTGAACTAACGATGGAGCAGAGGCGTTGAAAGAGTTTTAAACAGCTCTGCGATGGAGGAGTTTATAGCATTTTAATATTCATAGTTATCATACAAACTAGAGTATTTATGAATGGTTAAGGCAATTCACATATTATATTTTATGAATATGTAAACAAATTAAAAGTGTTGAGAAGCAGCTGAGGGCTGTCATTTTTTTATATTTTACTTTATTTACCTCAGGAATGTTTACTATGCAGCTGCGAGATGAGACCACTACAAAGACCATTCATTAAGAATAGCCTACATGTATACATAGTTAACCAAATAAACATTTATTTTCATATTGAATGACAGGTGCTGCTTCAAATGTGTTCAGTCAATACAACTTATATGTAAACTTAAAAAACTAATGTTCTGATTATATTTTTAGATACACACTGTGTTTTGAAAATGTATATACTTATTATATGGTTTTAAAAAAACCTTTACTTTTTGAAAGTAAAGTAAATTAGCCTACTATATTCATTTATGTTAGCTATATCATAATCTGCTCGACCCCGTCTTCGCCTTTTTTTGATGACAAAAACGGCTTTAGTTATGCAACAGTCAGTCCGATTGATTTTATACCGGCATGCGGTGTCTTTGTCCAAAGTGCTGCAATTGACAACGAGGATATTTGCGTATTTTGAAAAACACGGCCTCCGTGTTGCAAGTTTGAGCGGCTGTCAGACAAGGTTAACAGATGCCAATCGGAACGAAACTTGCTGGGCCTGTTTGACTAGAGGCCTGTGAGAAATTCAAAAGAATTGGCCACCGGGGGGCACCTTTGGCAAATTTTCGGGTATTTTGGATTTTTTTTTTTTTAAACGACTTTTGCGAACCAGTCCTAGTTGTTCGATCTGAATCAAACCAAAGCTAGATTGCAATGTAAAATAATGTTGCCATACACATTTGAAGTAAATTCTGAATCTCATGTCTGGATCAGATCCCACCTCGCAAAGCAAGTAATAGTAATAAACTTATGAACTTTTTAGGGGTTCAAGCATGAAGCCCTGAAACCCTATTGTAATAGTTCAATTTTCTAAGCATCATCATTCTCTCCTAAAACTGATCGGGCAGACCAAACCGTAAATCATAGAGACCTGAAACTTTGAGGGATGGCAGTACCCACCCTGTCTACAACTTCACTAAAGCTCGCCCCAATCGGCCTTATGGTGGCGCTACAGCGGTCAAAAACAAAAGGCAATGGCTCAAAACTCCTAAACTGTTAATCGCAGACTCAAGTGTCTTATATTGCTGGAATCCTTGGTTCAAGACAAACATCTTATAATCTTATAATATTTTCGGGTATTTTGGATGTTTCGAAAAATCTACTTTTGCGAACTAGTCCTAGGTGTTAGATCTGAATCAAACCAGTGCAGAATGATTCTCTTGAGTGTAAATATCAATAGTTATGAAAATAATGTTGAAATTTCAATTCATGGCTGCTAATGGGTGCCAAAATGTTTGAGGTGGGCAGGGCCACTTTTACTAAAATGGCTATAACTATATATTTTCACTAAACTCGGTACTTGTTTATGGCAACATTTTTGGTCATGTGAACAAAATCCATGATTGACCACTTGGTGGCGCTATAAAATGAAACCCACAGCCCCCCCACAAAAACGGCTTTTGTTATGCAACAGGCAACCGGCATGCGGTGTCTTTGTCCAAAGTGCTGCAATTGACAACGAGGACATTTCCCCCCTTCTTTACATTATGTGATGTTGTTTTTTAAGTTTTAAAGTTTTTTTGAACTTTTTATTTAGAAAATAAAAAGGTTCTTTCTACACAGTCAAATGGAATGCAAAAACTTTAAAGCTCAATATCTCAAAACCAGTCAGAATGCAGATAGAACCTTATAATTCCAAGGTGACGATTTGCGTATTTTGAAAAACACGGCCTCCGTCGGCCAATGACGATCGAGCGGCTGTCAGACAAGGTTAACAGATGCCAATCAGAACGAAACTTGCTGGGCCCGTTTGACTAGAGGCTAGAAAGTGTGAGAAATTCAAAAGAAATGGCCACCTTTGCGTTCTTCACATGCGTACAGGATTGTATATCACGCAATTTTTTGCACATGCTTACGATAATCATACCATCTGGTAAAAATATCAATAATTATCTTTTTTTTTTAAAATTTATTTCAATTCACGGTCGCTAAGGGGCGGCAAAATGTTTGAGGTGGGCGGGGCCACTTTTACTAAAATCTCGGTACTCATGTTTATGGACTTTATGATTAAAAAATCATGGCGATTGGCCACTTGGCCACTTAAAAAATGGCATGCGGTGTCTTTGTCCAAGGTGCCGCGGTTTTTTAAGAGCATATTCATGTATCTCGAATAACACGGCCAATGAAGTTTGAGCCGCTGTCAGACAAGTTCAACGGAGGCCGATCGGAACGAAACTCGCAGCCCTAGAGGTCTGTAAGAAATTGGCCACCAGGGGTGTCGTTGCGTTTTTCACGTGTGTAAAAGATTGTATAGCTATCACATGATTTTTCGCACATGCTTACGACATTCATACCATAGAACTCTTGGAAGCAACTTTGCCTGTAGGACCACTGCTGTCAATCGTACCATTTGTTAAATATTGGAGATAATTAAAAAAAATAACTACTTTTGCGAACTAGTCCTAGGTTCTTGGCTCAACCTCGATAACTGTTAAAGTCGGCATGAAACGGAAGTTGAGATCGTCTTTTTCTCCTTATTGTGACGTATATCCGAGTGAAACGGCTTCTGAAATTAGAAAAAATGTAGGGCGAGGCTTGATTTCGTCCTTCGGGAATTGATTGGATCGTTGGAAGTGGGGCGTTGCTAACAAAATGGAGGCAGATTTGAAGTTTGCACTCAGTTGTGGAAAAAAAATCGATCTATCTTTTAAATAAATGTATTTTCTCTCTAAATCTTTTCTACATAATGTTACTGAGCATATTTCCTCACTTTTCGCTGGTTTATGCTACAGATTTTACTTATTTTAAGCCTTTTATGGCTTTATTTCTGTAAAGCTTTTTTCTCAGCTCTCCCTTATAAGGGGCCGCGCCATAAGCGACGCTGCATTCCTCAGTGCGAGTCGTCACGATAAGCTATTCGTCCGACTATATTGAGTAATTTTTACATTAAAAAAAAGCTTTTATTTCTCATATATTTCTCTCTTTTTGCCTCAAGTCCTTCTTGAAGAAGGTATTGTGTATACCGAGAAAAATGCACCTAACCACGATCAGTGACATGTTTCTGAGAGGCGGTGCAGAAACGAGACGGGGCGATAACCCCGCCCTCGCGCCATAACCCCGCCCTCGAGCCATAACCCCGCCCTCGAGCCATAACCCCGCCCTCGCGCCATAGCACATGACCGGGAGAGAAGAGAGGTCGTTTCGATGGGGGAGGGAAAGTTAACATATTTGATTAAAGATTATAAGGGTAAATGAATTTTTAAAAAATAATGAAGTGCACAGAAAAATCATTTATAGTAAACACTACAATATTAATATAAATATACGAATTGTAAAATTTGATTTCATGCCGCCTTTAAAACTACTACATTTCCTTAGTAAATAGCCTGTATTGGCAGTTATTTTCCCATCTACACTCTAGTTTTAAAGGCCTTTAAGCACATGCGTAAAAATTTTTATGTTTTATTTAGCATGTAACTACTTCATACACTCTAAAAAATGCTGGGTTAAAAACAACCCAACACAGCGATTGGGTTGTTTTAAGCAGACATTTAACCCAACCGCTGGGTTAAAACAACCCAATTGCTGGTTTAGTCCATTTTCAACCCAACTTGGGTTGTTTTTAACCCAGCAGTTTTTAGAGTGTATGAAGTAGTTACATGCTAAATAAAACATAAAACGTTTTACGCATGTGCTTAAAGGCCTTTAAAACTATTGAACCCCGATAATTGCAGCTATATTTTTTATTATTACAATTAAGTACATTCCTCCCACCCCATTCTATGTCTGCTATGAAAGATGTTAAATTAAATGTATTGTCATTCATGTGTTGTGTGTGATGACAGAACGCGTGTGTAATGTCCACCATGAACTCTTATCTGTCTCTGCTGGGCGGCCTGAGAGAACGCAGATGTTCCTACACCAGGAAAGTGCAAAGCCTCGCTGGTATGATCAGACAACTCCAATTCATTATGTCACAAAAATGTCATGGGGTAGGTCAAGAATTTATTTGAGATATATACATTTTTGGTCCCAGTTTATATTAGGTGTCTACTACTAGCATTTAAATGAATGCACTTACTGTGTACATGCATGTTTTTACAGTGTATTTAAAAAATACCTGCATGTAATTACAGCGGTAATTTATTTCTACAATTGCATCAATCTAAACCTCAATAGCCAAATCCACCTCAGTAGCAACAAAAGCATGAACATGAGCACAATAAGTACATTGAACTTAGCTTTGATGTAAGTATAGTAGTTAAAGACACCTGATATAAAGTGTGACCCAATTTTTTTTATTATTTGATCTGCTTTTTATACGTTTGCTTGGGTGTGCCCTTGCTATAATTGGGTGCCTGAAATGTTGTTTATCTGTTCCAGGAATTGGTTTACACCCATGATAACTGTGAAGCGTTACAGTACAGACGATGGAGAAGCTGAAATCATTTCATACACCATTAGGAGTGTGGAGGATGATTGTACAAAGATCATAAAGAGCCCATTACTCATCATGGTAACAGATGTTATTCATAATCAGTAGGGCAATATGACCAAAATCTTATATCACGATATGAGTAATTTTATTTCATGATAACGATCATGATATATACAGTACGATCATGTACTGTATATATCACTATATAGTTATGTTTGCTTTAAATAAGGTTATGAATAATTCATAATTCTTATCACCATATCAGCACGGCTGTGATTAAAACGACTTCCTTGTTTACAACCGGTCACTCATGAAGACAGTCTTTGCCACCATCTACGGTTTAATAATAATAACTGTCACTGAAGTCGACTATTGCAATCACTAACGGACCCTTTCTTAATACCAGTGTTAATTTTGACATTAGTCTTTTAACTAAAATGCCATTTAGTTTTAGTCATATTTTAGTCACCTGAATTGTTTTTAGTTTTAGTCTAGTTTTAGTCGACTAAATATCATAAGATTTTAGTCTCCTAAAATCTAATGAGTTTAGTTAAATTGTAATACATTAAGCATTTAAGCATTACATAACCGAACTGACATTTTGACATCATTTTGTTTTTGACATAAAAAATACACGAAACAGAGCTCAATTCACTTTTTTGTTTGTTTTTTAAAAAAACATCTAGGCCTATATAGTTTTTATAACTTTGTATTTCTGTTTTAGTCAGTAGACCATATCAGGTTAAGCTACAGCTTCAAATAAGTTTGTTTATTTTTTTTAATTTCAGTTAACATTTATTTAATTTCAAGTAATGAAGTTGAAGTAAATGGTTTTAGTTAACTAATATAACCCTGATACTTTATTGAATATGTGTCAAGTACTGGTCTTTCCTCCTGACTATGGATTAAATGGGAATTAAATTAAATACAGTTTATTGTGTAAGCAAAAACGAATATGTCATGCGTGACTTTTAATTATAAACAAGCTCGAAATACACCGGGACTCTTATTTTGAAATGTATGCGCCTCTGTTGCAGGAGCTCATTCAAGTTCAGGAGATAAAATATGCATTGTTACAACCGTCTAAAACATATTACTTTATAAACATCGTAAAGTAAACATTGTCATTATTCATCAGCATTAGTTCATAAACAATATCCTGGCATAAATGTGCTCTATTCATTGATTGTGAGCCGCCCCTGAGCGCTGGATTAGGGATGCGTGAGCCGTGTTTTCCAGCGGTTAGATCGTCACGTTCAGATCAAATGTGTGCATCTGTTACACAGGACATCAGGGGCCCGTTTCAATAAGGAGGTTCAACCAACTCTGAGTTTAAACCTGAACTCTGAGTTGACTTACTCTGAGATGGGAAACTCTGAGTTTTGGGTTTCAGAACAGCTGAATTGAGGTAGTTCAATCAACTCTGAGTAGACTGACTCTGAGTTAAGCACATGCACTCCAACTATGAAAAGCCACGATCAATGGAGCTCCGAAATTACGATTCACCATGGCAACAGCACCCAACAAAAAGACGTCCGCATACTTCCGGGTCAATACATAAGTTTAATTCTTGATTATTTTAATTAAGTTTAATTTTCATGGTATCCAAAAGGCAAAAAAAGATTGTGGCAGCAGCTAAAAATGAAAAATAGAAACTTAATTCAATCAGGTAAAGCTTTAAGCATAAAATGTTCATGGGTGTAGGTTTAATGATTTTACAAACATTTGACATATTAAATAAATATCATTCAGTGTCCAATGTGCAGCAGCTTTTCCCACATAGACCCTTTTCACAGACTGTGATGACGGGTCATCAATATCGTAAATCCTGCAACTCTTTTTTTATTTTTTTATGTATGTACATTTATAACACTAATACTTTGTATTATATTACTTTTGCATCAAATTACAAAAAACAAGTGACCGCTTCTGTGAGGGTGTTTCTAATAAAGCGTCTATGGTAGTGATGGTGAAAAGTATCTTTCTCTCTTTTCACTTCCGTTATCAATCTCACTCTATTTTTTCCCTCTTTTTGAAAGTTGTGAAATCACTATTGTTGAGTTTTTCTTTTGCTATTTGAGCAAATGGGGACACAACTATATATTTAATGTATTCTCTCATTCACTGCTATAAAAGTTAACCCAACTATGATGAAACGGAAACTTGAAAAGGGTCTGCTCTTTACACATAATGAAATGTTCTCCACCTGTTATTATATTAATTTAAGTTATTATATTATTTATTAATTAGGGTAATGACATTAAGTATTTGTAGGAAATAAAGATGACCATAAAAATTGTAAATAAATGTATTTAACAGCTGTGGTGGTGGTTATGGCATATTTCTCGTATACTCTAAAAAAAAAAGGTTCTATATGGCACCAAATATGGTTCTTGGCTCGTAATCAGGGGAACCTTTTTTAGTGCTATATAGCACCAATGTTGGTGCTTCAGTGGTTCTTTACTGGTTCTTTGACTAAGGTGCTATATAACACCTCTGAAGAACCACTGAAGAACCAATGAAGCACCAAAATTGGTGCTATATAGCACTAAAAAGGTTCCCCTATGATTACGAGCCAAGAACCATTTTTGGTTCCATATAAAACCTTTTTGTTTTTTAGAGTGTACCATCTGGCAGCATCCTTCCATCCCATACAGTGATCCGTTCTCAGAAAGTGTGATGATGGGAATATGAGTGTTATCTATGTGTCCAACCACTGGAAATCCTAAAGGTAATTCTAATTATTAGGTTACTTCTAGGTTCATCAAGTGAACGTCAGGATCCTGTATAAAAGGACATGCCATTTTTGTCACTTTGACAGTGTCCTTATGATGAAAATATGAGCAGTGAATGAATGTTCCTGCACTGGAAAAATGTATTTTTGTCAAGTGGCAGATAATTAAATTTGTATTAAGTAAACTTTGCTTACTTTAGATTTAAATTAAATGTATAATTTTTTGATATTTGTACTTGAAATACGATCAAAATACTCAGTATGAAAAGCATTTGTGGCGTTTGAATGAATGAATTAAGTATTTAAACACCCCTGGTGCTTTAAAAAAGGGGAGGAGACTGAAAGAAACTCTGGGTTTACCAAAGAAAACCTGCTCCTGACCAGGTTAGGTTCACAGAGTAAGTTACCCTGGTAACTGACTCTGAGTATAAGTTACCTCTCTTTCAGAAACGGGCTTGACTTACCCTGCTTTCTCAGGTTTTACATACCTCCGATTCTGAAACAGAAAACCCAGAGTATCCCTTTTTTCAGGGTTAACATACTCAGAGTTTTCACTTAACCTCCTTTCTGAAACAGGCCCCAGTTCTGACTGGATCTCTTCCCTAATCGTCCCTCCCTAACATTTTCGTCTCGTTTTTATTTGTTGATGAACATGACAGTTGATTTTCGTCATAGTTTTTGTCATCCAACACTAGATTCTATTTAGTTAGTCTCGTTTTCATCAGTGAAAAAAGGTTGTTGACGAAAATTATGACCAAAATGATTCGTCAACGAAATTTACACTGCTTAATACCAAATTTGGCATAATATTTAAATAAAAACCAAACGAATTATATCTCATGTTTAACCACTAGTATCCACATAAGAGCCAGCGGCAAATTCCCGAAGCACTGGCCGAGATGAAGCTGTTCTCTGCGGGTACATGAACACTGAGCGGCCGCTTACGGCCTGGAGCTCGCATCTCTGAAAACTTCTAAACAAATTGTAAAATAGGCGCTATGTTTACATATGAGTCACATATTTGAGGTCTAGATAACTACATTCGCGCCTAAAAAACTCTTAAAACTACATTCCGACAAACACAACAATAAAAATAAAAAATGGTGGGTTTGCTCGACCGCCATGACAGTCGTGCAAGCGGAGTGATACAATTTACCTCGCACAGCTGGTAGCCAATCAGATTCGAGAACCAGAAATAACTGTTTTAAAAAATATATATATATTTTGAAAGTTTTTAACCAAGTAAAACATTCAAATACATCCAGACGTTCACATTATAATCATATTTAAATTTCTAATTTCTTGCATGTTGGCAGTGCTGCGTAGTAACTGATTACATGTAATCTGGATAATCATATTCCAAAAATAAAGTACTTGTAATTAGATTATATTTCATTTTAAAATAGAGTTAGAGTTATAATTTACTTACATACAGCACACTACAACAACATAAAAAACATTAAAAAGAATATCATAACAATTAGCCTACTACATCTATTTAAAATATAGATACAGGTATGAATTATATTTTGTAATGGTTGCTTTTATGGAACTCAATAACGCTTTCCTGATGGCAGAAGTTGATACATTGGGAATAAAACATGGCTTGAATCACTCACTGTTGTCTGTGCTTTCTTGAGAACCAACGACTCATAAATGAATCAAAGTGATGTTCTCATAGCAGTTTTAATAGGACATGCAAGCTGTGATTTTGATTGGACCGAAAGATGCAAGCTTGCATTCCATAATTTAACAAACTGCATGATCCTCTGATTTACAACAAACAACCTAAGTCATCTTAAAAAATACAATTGTTGCTGCAATCAGGTAAATGAACAATCAATGACCACGCCTAGATACTCATAGCCACATTACTGGACTGTAATCACCTAATCTTTTCGGGTTCACTATCATTTACAAAAGGTGGTTTACATTACACACCACTGTGTAACACACAAAAAAGAGAGTACAAATTGTACCTTTTAAGGTACAAATGGCCATCACTGGGGTGGTACCCTTAAGGGTACATTTTGATGTCCTGCAGAGTTTAGCTCCAACCCTACTAAGCCACCACAGTATAAAACTCATGGCTCCCAGCATGCATTGCAGCATTAAGTACGTCACCATTGTTGAGATTCATATGCTGATTCTTGATATCTGTGTACGTCTAAACTTTTCCCCCTAGAATGTGTTTAAATTTCAAAATTCAGAATGTCTGATCTGTGGCAAGAAAGTATTGTTGGTGAATATTATTTATTAACATTTGTAGTCAGTGATGAGTTTAGTCAAACATTTTTCTTCATAACAATTTTCGTTTATGGATTCTTTTGATTTTAACAGATTATGTCTTTTGTTAACACTGTAACAAAAACCACAAACTTACATAAAAAGCCAAGAGTCAAACTGCCCAACTAAAGGAAACACTGATCTCCATAATGGTGACCAAACATTTTCAATAAAACATCAGCAGCTACACCTCTGTTCATTCTCAATAAGAGCTTCTATAGATGTCTTTCATGGTTGCAGTTAAACTCTGCAGGACAGCGATTCTCTAGGACTGAACTTGCCTACCCCTGCTCTAAGTAGAGGGGAACATTTTTTGTTATAATTGTACCCTAAGGACCACTTGTGTACCTTTTAATATACAGGTATAAGTTTTGTTCCCCAAGTGACAAAATTGTACCTCCACTGTACCTTTTTTTCTGAGAATGTAGTAAACGTCAGTGATGCGCGGGTCAATGTATAAACAACCCGCACCCGACCGACGTTTTCAACTAACCCGCCCGCAACTCGGACCGCAAAAAAAAAAGAAGAAAATATTGTACCCGACCCGCTTCCTGACCCGCATTTTTTAAAAGTAGTAAATGCTCATCGTAGCTCATTGGGCCATTGAGAAAATGTTTCAGGCCCTGACGTGGTGCGCTCAGAGGTGCAGCAGCGAGAGCAGGAAGTTCTTGCGGCGGCCCATCATTTTCCATTTCAGCTCCAGATGCATATTATTGATGAACGCGATGTTTATGTTTCGACCCGGCTTGAAGAATTCATCAGCCCACATTTGGAAAACATTTGGAAAAGTGTGAAAGCCCTTAGGAGCGCAAACTGTTATTTTTCTGAATGCTGTATGATATAGCCTAGTGTTATGTAATAGGCTTGATTTATTCATTTATTTCGTTTAATTTTCTTAACAATTAAGATGCTGCATGTGTTTATCCAGTCTAATCGAAGTGTGCGTCTCTCCCCCGACTTTCCCAACAAAAATCCCGCCCCCTCTCAGAAAATACATAAAACTGACTTTAAATGCGTTTAAAAGTAGCCTATTAAAATGGTACAATGGCATTGCTCAGTTCAACGTTTTGGGAAATCGGGCATTTTGTCCCGCGTCAGCATTTATTCAAAAGTTAATAACGCTCAACATTCAAAAGGTAAATAAGGATTTATTGACGATCCGACCGACCGTGACCCGAATATCATTAAAAATATTTTTGGATGACTCGTAACCGCGGGTAACCGCGGGTGGCCGCGGGCACCCGCTCATTTTGGATCAACCCGCGCATCACTGGTAAACGTAGTTACTCAGAAATATCTCTTAATCATTTATTGATTACACATGTTATTCCCACAATGGCAGTACATCATTCATAATTTATTTTTTCTCCCTAATTTTTCTTTTTCATGTATTAAATCTTGCTTTCTAAGAAAGCATATTAGTTATATACATTCAGAAAGTCTTCTGGTTTTGTGAAATCGCACACACGGACCAGCCACTGGTCAGATGAGAGGTATTGCCCACTGGATTTAAAGAAATCATTTCACTTTAGAGAGTTTTTTTCATAAGTGTTTTCTCAACGTTACAACATTGCATATCTAATCAACTCCTAACGAACACATTAATTATGATTTGAATTATGACTCAGTGAGTCATTTAACCATTTTTCTATTATTTAATTAATAGATTTTCATTGAACTCATAAACCCTGACATAATGCAATATCTAATGCACTTCATGTTGTTGATAACAAAGAATGGAGTATATTTTCTTTCTCTTTGTATTTTTATATCAATATGTTAGGAGATTATCCTATTCAAATCAATGTGATAAACGAGTTAGGTCAAAAGTAATCTAAAAGTAATCTGATTATATTGTGTAATGTAACAGATTACATTACTAACATACAATTTTTGTCATGTAATTTGGAATCAGTGACGGACTACAATTTGTAAGTAATTTGTTTGTCTCGTGACAATTTTCTTTCAAATATTTCAATAAATATTTACATCTTTTATAGGAATAATATTACAAAATTGATTAGCCTAAAGTTGTTCCCCTTGACAGTTCACTTTAAAACTTTAAAATTTCATAAGAATACATAAGTATTTATGAATGGCATTTTTAAGTATTTTCAAATAACTTTACATATAAGAGATATATCATCATCTTAGTGTAGGCCTATATTTCACAAACATATCTTATGTTGCAATCTGTAAAAATCTGTATTTGTAACGTTTTAAATGTTTATTCCTGTTTTGTATTCAATATATTCTATATAAAGTGTGGTGTAGGCCTTTTCTATTCCAAAAAAGTACCACAGATTAACCACAAGGTGGAGGTTGTGTGCAGGAGTTGTTGTTTTTCTAACTTCATATTTTATCCCATATTTTTTTCTGTGCGTCTTGACTACATTATTACAATTCCATTAAAACATGAATTAAGTTAATCAAACACATTCAAATCACTTGTTGCTCATATGGGCTACTTTATGATGAACTTTAAAAACTCCAGTTCCCATAGTTCTGTGCAGTGGGCGTGGCTCTGTCCCACACACACACACACACACACGCAACATCAGTGAGTGAACAGGTGAACACGAGTGTTTCACTCGCTTCAGACGGCGAATGTTTTCTCATGGATGGAGTGGAATAAGTCTATTACATTATTTTATCTTTTTTAAGTGATGAAGATGTCTATATTTCCCGTGGAGTGGATGGTTTTTAGCCCAGGCGCTTTTGTTTTTTTTCTAAAGTAAACGAACTCTTCATCTACATCATTTTTTTTAGTTTTTTTTTTTTTTAGCATTTGAGGCTCCTGCCTGTATTTATTTTTTAAAATGGCTTTTGCCAAATTCAGCAAGATGATCCGATTTCCTGCAATTGACATCAAGAAGAAAACCAAGCAATATGAGCACGTTCATCGGGATGTAAATCCAAGCGACATGTGGGAAATTATCGGGGAATTGGGCGACGGTGCTTTCGGAAAAGTTTATAAGGTGAGTTAATAAACCTGTTAGACAGCGAAACGAAACTGCAACGTGTACTATGGTAAAGGTTTCGTTCATGAATATTACCGTCGTCATGTTGACGTCGCTTTGTAACCTTCCATTCTATACTGATTTACAATAATTAATATTCATGAGCCTGGCCTTTACCAGATTCGCTGATTGGCCAGCTAACTAGCGCACCCACTTACCAGTAGCGGTCTTTCAGCCAATCAGTGAGGCATGTTTGCGGTACGTCAGTTTTTTCTAATTAATATTCAGAGAACAAGCCTTCGGCATAGTAGGGTTTTGAAAAGTTCTCGTAATTGGCAACCTGTTGTGCTTATCATATATTTAAACATATTTAAACACTCTTATTTACATCTATTGTTGCACTTTTTATTCATATACAAAGCAAATTATCAACGATCTTTTCTATCATAAAACTCTTGATTTACACACACACACACGCACACACACACACACACACACACACACACACACTCACACTCACACTCACACTCACACTCACACACACACACAGAGAAAAAGGGTGTCAAAAATTGTACCTTTAGAGGTACAACAGCTTGTCGTTGTACCCTTAAAATTACATGTTTGTACCTTTTTTACTCCTAAAAGATGCATTTAGAGTACAAATACTTACCTTAAGGTACTATTATGAAGCTTTTTGTGGTAAAAAATGTACAAAGATGTCCTTTTAAAGGTACTGCCCCAGCTGTTGTACCCCTAAAGGTAACATTTTGACACCCTTTTTCACTGTATGTATGTATTTGAGCGACTTTATTTGCTTTTACCAACATTGTGTTTATTTGAATTGTGAAAAGAACCAGGATGGTGTATATTTCAACTCAGTATTTCATTTTCATGTTCTGACATGTGTTGTGATGTAATGCGTCCCTTTAGGGTGTTACTACCCTCAGTAAAATCATCTGGACTATCTGATCAGATATGCGAGGATAACTCAATTACTGCTCCGGATAATGGCACTCACTCTTCAGGCACAGAGACACCCTGAGAGGTCACATGCGTTCAGCCTCGGGCCCTCAGGGGTCACCCGGAGTCACAGTGTAGGAAGATGCTGGAATGTGCGGCAGTTTCGATAGGCGGAGAGGAACCCTCGTGTAGGAAATGCTGAATTTGCCTTTTGTCCCCAACAGCGTTGTGGACTTTGGGCGTTTCAAACGGCCCATGACTTCACTTTAACCCTCTTACCCCTGACGAACGGGTCGACCGGGGTTAAATACAACCTCAGTAAAGACAGATCCAGTAATACTGCAATGAGGCAGTTCATAATACATGCCCATAATATGTGTGACGGATAAGTGTAAAGGTTAGCTTTAAGTGTAGCAGCCCAAAAAGTTTCTCTATAATGGTCTTTGTTTAGGTAACAATTAATCATGATCATGAAATCTCAAATCAGAGACTGTCATCAAACTCCTACACCTTCCACTTTTGCCTGGACATGCTGAAACACGCGGCTCTATGAAACTATGAACACGTACAGGGGATTTTGCACCTTTACACTGACAGCGAGAGGGATGTGGTGAAGTAAAGCGAGAACGGTCTCATTATAATCAACAAAACTATCTATACTGCAGGGCTCGACATTAACGCTTGTCCAGGACAAGTGGATTTTTTGAAGGGGCAAGTGAAAAACAATTTTACTTGCCCGACGGACAAGTATCCTGGTTAAAACGTCAAAACAAAAAATAACTAGGGAATCACCAAAGTGCAATATTGATTCTACATTCAGTGTAAGTGGAGATCGATAGTGAATAATATAAAACGAACTGACGTCAACAAGGTTGAGCTGTTGAGGCTCTCGCAGCCTCATGAGGAGAAAATCGAAAACAAATGAGCGCCGCTCATACAAAGAAACTCAGTTAACATACACAGTTAAAATTGTGCAGTTTTTATATTTATTAAAAATGATACAGTTAAGCAACATCACACTAACAAGAGTGTTGTTTTCCTGAATACCATCACGACTGAAAATGACGCCAGTTCCATAAACAATTATTTAACATTAAGTCACTTACATTTTAGATGCAATATGGACTGTTTTTGTTCTATTTCAGCAGCGAAAATAGTTCCAAACAAATATCACAGCAGAACCGTAACGCATCTCACAGCAACAGTGTGTGTTACTGAATGATTCAGCGTTTTAAGGAATCGTTTGAATCAAAGATTCAATGGCCTATTCGTAAACGACCGCCAAATTCCTGAATGAATCAGCCGTTTAACTGAATCGACTCAATGAATCGCTCATTAAGACGGTCACATGCTGCCACCTACTGGTGGTTTAGTTTCATCTTTCCAACATTTCTTGTTTGTATATTCAAAAATATTTAAAATAATCTCATAACATTATTTAATGCAGTTGTAATTTTTCAGTGGAAATTATTTAATTTGATTGGTAACAGCCTATAGTGTGTTATTCTAATTTAATTTATAGATCAAATTTAAGAATATAAAAGGAAAGCTGAAGCATATCCTATATTTAATAAGATTATGGAAAAATGGCCTTTTATAAAAAGGTACAAATATGACATATATGCATATTTAAGTATGTCAAAGCTGATTGAACACTGGAGAGAATATTGCTTGAGAATAGATTATATTTACAAAAAAGATCCGGACAAGCAAATGTTTTACTCAGACAAGTGAATGACAGATTTACTTGTCCGAAGGACAAGCGTGTGAACCGGCTTAATGTCGATCCCTGTATACTGTTACATTAGGCACGGGCCGGTATGATAACCTTGAGTAAAAATATCTTGAGCGATTACAGCTCTAAAATGTGTTATTTTAAAATGTCTGGGTAAAAAACACCTTTTTTCTCCATTGAACACAGTATATTGATTTTTAAGCAACATATAGGATATTTGGAACAGTAGTAAACATGTATGTCGGGTTAAATAATTAAATAAAATAATTAAATTCTTCATAATTAAATAAAAATAACATAAAACAAATACAGTCATTTAAGTGAGTCTAAACCTGTTGCTCAAATAATTTTTAAAGACAAAAAAGAAGTTTAAAGGCACAATATGTAAGATTTTTGGATTAAAACATCCAGAAACCACTAGAACAGTGTTATATATTTTGTTGACTTGTGTACTTACATTATCCCAGATGCTTCCAGAGAAATAAGCGTTTTTAACCCGGACACCGACCGTCAATGACATCATACCCGCGTTACCGTCGGTTTCCGGCAACACCAACACCATTCATGGCAACACCAAAGACGCTTTGATGTGTTTTATTAGACAGTGAGCAATCGCGAATCGTGCAAGTTGAAAAATCTGAACTTTGGCGGATATTCGTGCCGTGTTAACCAATCAGGAGCTTGCTCTAGTAGTGACAACAATGAGGAGAAAATCATATGTGGATACCCAGAGCTGTACGATACATCTTCATACTTTACAGAAACATTTTTAACAGTTTTATATATTGTGGCTTTAATAAGAGTTGTAATGAAAATATTAAAAAGTATTAATGGAGTTAAGGTATATATATCTTTTTTATTTTACAGAACATCAGTAAAATTACAACAGTAACATTTATGGATGTCTTTTACTTCTTGCTTTCAAACGTTAAATCATTGAGCATTTATTTTGGTGGAAAACCATAGGGAGATCCAGGAAGACATTTCTCTTTGAAAATAGATTTATAAATTACACTCACACAACTGTCACAAAGACACATCACATTCTCACATCCACGCATTTTCAAGATTCATAAAAAAGTTACTGGGAAATGACCATTGACCAAAATATAGAATTCTGTACCAGTATCTCTCATACAAAAGTAATGCTTGTGGACTATTCTGAATAACTAGTAACATACAGCTGCTCTTATACACAAATAAATAATAGAGTCTAATGGTGCGTTCACACCGGACACGATTCGCGCGAGTGATTTACATGTTAAGTCAATGCAGAGACGCGAAATGGCATTCTGCGGCGCGATTCGTGCAATTGAGGCGGCGCGAAGGACGCGAATTGAGCGTTTTGAACGCGCGATTCACGCGAATCGCTCAAGTTGAAAAATCTGAACTTTGGCGGATATTCGCGCCGCGTTAACCAATCAGGAGCTTGCTCTAGTAGTGACAACAATGAGGAGAAAATCTGTATATCTGGTTCAGACAATATGATTATCACTGTGATAACATTAAATGACATGAAACACAACCCAGTCTCTTTTTGTTAAATGCAAGTTTATGTATGATCAATAATACAAAGGTATAATAAGCTATACATGAAATAAAGCGAACAATTTAGTCAAACATTTAAAGTCAGTGCTAGTAGGCTAACGTTACAACTGTAACGTACAGTTATAGCCTAAAAATATAAAGTAATGAAACTTCTCTTTGCCTTCAGTCTAAACGATTTGCCAGGGAACAAATTATAGATCCATGAGACCAAAGATCGGCCGTTACAAGACGAATTATAGCTGCTGATCCACTGGAGCTCACAACTCCAGATAAAATGTTCAAATAGGCACTCTTTATTTAAATAAACCACATATTTGAGCTTTAAACAACTACATTATCGACTGAAAAAGTCTTAAAACTACGTTTTGTCACATTAAAAGTAGATTTTAACAAAAAAAAGACGTGTAAACACAGCCCATGTCAGCCATTTCTCAACGAGACGAGCCGCTGGCAGAAGCCCTGCCCATGACGCAAATTTGCGTCTGTTGTGAAGTAGGGCTGTCAAAATTGCTCAAAAATGACGTTCGAATATTCCCTCTAAAAAAAGCACGAATATTCGAACTATTCGAACATCTGGTTGCGCATTTTATCAATGACGCGCATTACGTCAATAACAGGACAAATGAATACAAAGACACATAACTACTTGTATAGGTAGTCTATTTAAGTTTAAACATATTTGACAACGTATAACCTACACAAAAACAAGTAAATCACTAATGGCTAAAGACCGCAGACCTCACTCTCTCTCGCCCTCATGCTCTCTGCGCATAACGGTTTAAATAAACACACACACATTTTGAGACTGATCAAGAGTTTTGTGCAAGCAATTTAAGGTCGCGACTCTTGTCCCGAATATAGCCGGCTTCATTCAGTGATTGAAACAAATATTAATATAAGTTTTACAGCATATTATAATTGAACGCTCCGAGCGAGCTGTGCTGTGGTAAACATGGAACTTTTCCTTGACATGAAACGGTAAATAATCAAACCAGTGGAAGCAGTGCATTTATCCTTCATTCATGCAATATCTATTCAGTCAGTACCTCGTTTCCATTGCTTGACAGAACTCCCTGAAGCCCCATCCACGACACTGATCGCTCTCATGTCCTTACAAATGAACAAAATTAATTTCTCCGTTATGGCCTCTTGTCGTGTTGCAGACAGAGAGCTTGTGGCGGGCGATGCAAAGTAAGGGTGGTCCAGTTTGCACATACAAATTAGTTGCTTATATTTACAAAACGAGCCTACAAAAGCATAAAAAAGCCCGTTTAATAAAGAAAAGTTCACGAAACTAAGTGAAAACTCACTAAAGTGTTTAGTGAAATTAGGAAACATTTAGATATCATACATTGAGTTGTATAAGTTAAAGTTACATTTCTACATACATTTTGTTCTCATGTCACAAGTAATATCAAGGTTTATTTTGATCTGTTTTACATGATTCTTTTGTAGTGTGGTTTTCGGTGAAGTGTACTAAAATAAATATCGTCACCTGTGTCCATTAGCCCACTTCTTCTCGACGCTTTTCCTGATAGTTTATAGAACAATTACTCCGAGTCGCCATCTGTCGTTTCAAAGAAAAGCACAACGGCGAGCGTGTCAAGTATAAACGCCTCGTCCGTTTGGGGAGGAGCGCGTGCAGTCAGCGTGGGCTCGCGCTCTGGAGACAGGCCAAAGTACACAAGGCTTCAGGCGCGCTAGCGCCCACTCGCAAAGCAGACAGCCACGCCTCTACTACCGCGGGCGTCTTTTTCCCCACATTTTTTTATTTATTCGAATATTAATTTTCACCTTCGAAATTCGTTTTTTCAAAACTATTCGAATATATATTCGAATTTAGAATATTCGTTGACAGCCCTATTGTGAAGTGAATGTCACGCGCGAATTTCACGCGCAATTGAAGCGAGTAAACTCAAAATGTTCAAGCGTCCACCTTCACGCGATTAGCGCGAATTGCGTCCGGTGTGAACGCCACATAAGACTTGTGAGTCAAAACTAAATCCTGAGCACAGACACATTTTTGCTGTATACCACAATCGAAAACAGCTTTTATGAAATGAACATCTGATTCTGAACACTAAATTAACATCCGCAGAGAATACGGACGCAAATCCTTGACCATCAAATTTGCCATAGAGTTTGTGGTTTTCTGGTTGGCAGAAACTAACGTTACCGGTACAACCGAGCGTTGGAAACGTGTAATACGGTTTCTCATGTTTGTCGTGTTAAAATAAAAATATTTTAGTTTAGTCTGACACAACTTGCATATAGTGTGGCTCTTGTCCAGGTCATTTTCCCCTTCATCTTCATAGAAGTGCTTCCATACGCTAGCTTTTAATGCAGAGGGTGCATTCTCGCTCTAATTCTTTAAATACTACAAAGTGGATGGATTCAGAAATGAGCAGGGCCGTCAAAGTCAATGTCAAAATGATTGAGATGGCATATCAAAACAATGAAGATGGGCTAATTCTAGTCAGAATATGAGTCTGATTCTGCTCCGTTGGGCTGTGATTATGGGGCGTGTTTCAACCAAACCAGGAAAGACCTCAATTGGATAGACCTACAACCAATCAGAGCAACGGAGCGACGCATAACGTTAGTTGTCAACAGAACTCAACTGCACACACACTGGAAGAAGAAGATTAGTGTAAACGATCTTTGCCGGTGTTGTAAAAGAGTTTAAGGAGACACAGAGTACTGACCAACACCACGATCATCATTTTTAATAGAAATAGGAAAGATGAACGCATATACGAACAAGTTCTCCATTTAGGATTAGAACGAATTCAACCCAAACGCTCTTTGGTGACGTTTCTGTTGATCATCTGTCCATCATCGTATAAAGCCCGCCCTGACAATTTAATTGGTCCGAACAGCTCCTGTTTGAGCATAGTTGCTCCAAAACGGATCAAGTCCAGACCGAACTTCCCGACCTCAGATGTTGTGGACGGGCTAAGTTCGACTGGCATCCAGGCTAGTACTTCTCTGCACAGGAGAATAAACATGTCGATC
>NC_137107.1:9461998-9681998 GCF_949357685.1 Gobio gobio
GAAACTTTGACAAGGGCCTAATTGTTATGGCAAGGCTTTACCAACAAACCACAAACCGGCCACAGGGTGTTGGGCGGCTTGAAGGGCAGTGAAGGCTATCCCGTCTGATCCGAGCCAACACAAGCTCTACTGTGGCACAAGTCACACAGAAGTTTACTGATGATTATGGGAGTAATGTGTCACAATGCACAATCAGGGCTTGACTTTAACTTTTTTGTTCACCAGCCACTGTGGCTAGTGGTTTTCCAAAGTTACTAGCCACTCCGCATTTTCACTGGCCACAATTTTGACATCGATACCATGGGGAAAAACTGCCATATAGATATTTTTAATATTATCTCCTAATGTGTCAGCAGGAATATTAGGCTGCTGTCCCTTTAAGAGCTGACGCACGGATCCATTACACTGTTCTTTCTCAACTGTTCACTTAAAACACAACTGACTGTGTTTACGTGAATACTCACCAAGACCTGCGTTTTGACATTATTTTGTGTGTATTTTACTGTTTAAGCACAATTTAGTACTGAAATACACACACATTTGGCAGGTTGACGAGGTTAATGTTAAGCCCTGCATTGCCATAGATCACTATAGTGCCAATGTTGACCCCTGCCCACAAGGATCACTGTGGGATGACGTCAAGCCGGTGGAGGGAGTGTGATGATCTGGGGAATGTTCTGCTGGGAAACCCTGGGTCCGGCCATATATGTGGATGCACATTTGACACGTACCACCTACCTAAGCATTGTTGCAGACCAGGGACAGCCCTTCATGACAATGGTGTTCCCTGCTGGAAACAGGATAATGTGTCCTGTCACACTGCACACATTGTTCAGGAACAGATTGAGGAACATGATGAAGAGTTCAAGATGTTGCTCTGGCCTCCAAATACCTCAGATCAGAAAAACAAGTTTGATCCACGGCGGCTCCACCTCGCAACTTACAGGACTTGAGGGATCTGCTGCTAACGTCTTGGTGCCACATACTACAGGACACTTTCGGGGTTTTTGTAGAGGTCATGCTTTGGCGGGTCAGGGCTGTATTGGCAGCACGTGAAGGACCAATAACATATAAGGCAGGCGATCATAATGTTTTGACTCATCTGTGTAAAGTTACCTTTAGCGATAAGTAGCTTAAATATGGATGCTTTTCCGCCACAGAAAAAAATATTTTAAAAGATAATTGCGAGTTTTTATCTCACAATTCTTTTTTTTCCTCACAATTGCGAGTTTACATCTCGCAATTCAGACTTTTTCAGAATATAAACTCGTAATTCTGAGGGAAAAAGTCAGTGTTTTTCTTTCTCAGAATTGGAGTTTAAAACTCACAATTCTGACTTTATAACACGCAATTGTCAACAAAAAAAAGGTCAGAATTACGACGTAATCTCGCAATTGTGAGGGGAAAAAAGTCAGAATTGTGAGATTAAAAAGTCACAGTTACCCTTTTTTATTTTTTTATTCTGTGGCGGAAATAGACATGTGCCGGTAAACGGTAATACGATATACCGCAATAATGAACATGCACAATATTGTTATCGTGGGCACTTCAAAATACCGTGAATAATTATTTATTACGAATTATTCAGATTTTTAGAATGAATTTTAAGAATACTTTACCCATCAACCGTTTAAAATGAAAAACACGTCAAAGAGGAACGCGCACTGATGTAAATAGACCGTGCATGAGCCGAGCACATGGCGGAATGAGGAGACGCTGAAGTGCACATTCATTCTTCGACAGCAGAGGGCGCTGACGGAACAGCAGAAATGCAGCCGTTTCCCCAGTAATCACATAACCTAATACATAATACTTAAAGACTTAAGGCTATTCATTTTCAAACTTGCATTTTATATTTTAATCTGGACTAAATTACATGCCCTTAAATATGTTCTAACTGTTGTTCAATCACACACTTTACAAGGCTCCAGTATTTAACATTAGTTCCTTCATTAACAAACTGACAATGAAAAATACTTCTAAAGAATGAATTAATCTTAGTTAAATGTACATTTCAGCATACCTATTGTTCTTTATAATTCTTTTGCACTTTAATCTGTCTATTTGTTTACTTTATACATTTTTGTGTATTGCTTTATTGTATTTAAATGTTTGGTTCTTTTGTTATAAGAAAGTGATTTAACCTGTTATAGTATGACAACACTTTTTTTGCAACTTATTTCAATATCGTGATAATACCGTATACCGTGATAAAAGCTTCAGCAATTAATCGCAACATGAAAATTTGATACCGGCACATGCCTAGGCGGAAACAAGCTTCCATATTTATTTAATCTCATATGTTTAATGGAACAAAAAATATGAATAGGTGCACCCTAGGGATGTCACAAGTGCCGGTACTTCGGTACCAAGTCGATACTGAAATAAAAAAAAAATGTGACGATACCAGCATGTCTGTAGTACCGACTGCAGAGTGTATTCGTTACCCGCAGCTGCGTTCAGTTGCCTCCGTGTTTATCTAAGCGCTGGGCTCTAGACTGTAGCCCAATATATATATATATATATATATATATATATATATATATATATACATACACACACAACAGAAAATATGAATTAAAGAGTGCTTTTTAAGTAGGTTTAATGTTAACTAACACTGCATATTCTTCACTGTATAAATTAAATTCATATTATTACATTGAGACGTAGCTCTTCTGTACAACATTAATCCTGTCACAATTACTTTGTTAAACTGAACTTTTAATTTGACGGGTTGTCGTGTGCTTTGAGTTCCTGTGTGTGTGTGTGTGTGTGTGTGTGTGTGTGTGTGTGTGTGTGTGTGTGTGTGTGTGTGTGTGTGTGTGTGTGTGTGTGTGTGTGTGTGTGTGTGTGTGTGTGTGTGTGTGTGTGTGTGTGTGTGTGTGTGTGTGTGTGTTTTGATATGACGATAGATTTTGTTGAATAAAAAGGTAAAATGCTCATGAAGTGACTGGAGATGCATTCGTGTCACATATTGAGGTGGCAGAGGCTGAAAAACACAGCGAGTTTCAGTGTGTGTGTGTGTGTGTGTGTGTGTGAGAGAAAGAGTTTAATATTCACAGACACTAGTATATATCGCGATTGATTTAAGTGACTGACCAACGTTTTATTTATTCATCAAAATATTCTGTGCCATTCCGCATAATGCAGTAAATCCCGTTTTTATGACTGGATTCTGTCTGCGTTGTCCACATCGCGGAAATGAATCCTTATGAAACTTTATTCAAGAGTAGTGAGCAATTTATTTTTTTGTTTGTTGGTCTTTTGTTGTTTGATAAACATTAAAACACAGACCGCAGCGCAGCAGGAATATTAATCTTGGATTATGCAGCAGACATTACACAGCTCAGTGCCTTCACGCAGTTCATTAATAAACCATCGGTTTGTTATATCGGCCTTTCTCATGATATAACCGATATTGCGATGGTTGTAAATTGATCAAAAATCGGCCGATAAATATCGGCGGCCGATACATTGGTGCATCCCGAATTTAAATATTAATCCTGCATGTTCTGCGTCGCTGTGTGAATGAATGGTGCAGACGCGCGGTTTCATTTGTCTTTTTAGCAGAGGATATGAATGCATAAACCACTCTGAGAGTCACTTCTGCTGCGTCCCAATTTGCATACTATCCGTCCTAAACAGTGTTGGGGAAAGTTACTTTGAAAAGTAATGCATTACAATATTGTGTTACTCTCTTAAAAAGTAACTAATTGAGTTACTTAGTTACTCTTTAAGAAAAGTAATGCGTTATGTTACTTTTGCGTTACTTTTTCCCACCGGGGCTGGGCTTGTTTTTGTTTTGTTTTGTTTTTATAACAAAAAAGTTATATTCTTGTGCAACGGTACAGACCTCTTCATACCAAAATTGAAATAATAAGCCCCAGGCTGAGGTAAAAATGCAGATTCACGCATGAACACTAGAGGGCGCAGCTCTGGATAATGGTAGAATAGGATGCAGGAGAAAAAAGTTTTAACAATAAAAACAAAAAATCTTGTAATTTTCATCATCAAAGGTCAGCAGCAAGACATTGGTAAATTAAATATAAAGGTAGATTATGCATAAAATAGTTGTTTTATTTAACATTTAGTTATTGGAGGTTTGCATAGTACTCTGATTTTGCATTTGACTGATTTTATTCATTTTGAGGAGTACAGAATCTTTATTGTGCACGTGAGATAAATAAATGCTCACATTTAGTCTAGAACTAAAATAACCATCATGTTCACTTATCATGTTCATTTTTGACCCGAAGTACCCCAGAGGGTCAAATATTTATATGTATTATTTACTTATGGTTATCATCATAAATAATAAACTCATTGAATTATTTTTTTATTTTTTCAAATAGTTAAATAAAATAAAATATTTTTTGCTGTGGTATCGAAATTGGTACAGATAACGGTAAAATGTGTATGGTATTGGTACCGACTACTGCAATTTTGGAATCGTGACATCCCTAGTGCACCCTTAATATTGAAATTGTTGTGGTCGAGGTAATCTAAGAAAAGAAAAACATGACATGAAAAAAATAAATGGTATGTTTTTTTTTTCTGCTCATATGTAATACTTGATGTTTTTCCAGGTACAAGGATACATTTTGGCTCTTTCACATGGAGATCACCAAAAGTTGTCCTTCCGTGACTGGCTACAACGGATGAATGGATTCTTCTCTCATTTAAGTGGTTAGATTGGGTTGTTTTGCACAATATGTGTGTTTAGCATGTTACATAAAAGCACGTTGTTCTGGTTTAGTTTAATGAAATGACCACTTCAGCGCTGAAGAACAACTGAAACTGATTTGTCCAAATTATCAATAATCCGGACAAACCCTTTTTACACAGCTGGATTTGTGAAATGCGTCTCTTTCTTTCTTTTTTTTCTTGTGATATTCTAATGGGACTCGTTTGTACAATAAATGTAACTTTTTAAGAAAAGCCAAGTTGGTTGCATCATTTGTGGTATTGTAAAACCTCTGAATCATTGCACGGGGTTATGGTTTGTTGTGGGAAGCATGCTACATAATGACACAGTGCTGGACTCCTTTTAGCAATGGCATTTTTGACAGGAGGTCTTCACCAGCGTTTTTATGATTCCATCTGGACATTAACTAGAGCGAGCAACCTCAAGAGTTCACCATGTTCTGTACCACGAGGAGTGCAGACACAGTGTTACGTGATTGAAACCATTTGGGGGCTGAAAGCTTGTCCAGCCTGAGACTGCATTCGAATCTCCGGCGTCCTCATGGCATGAGCTTTTTGCTAATGGAAGAGCCTCTGGAGAGGTGTCATGTCCCGGCTTGGGACAAAGGTCGGCCGCTCCAGCTTGTTTCTGTCTTTCAGCACCTCCGCGCTGAGAATGTGCAGTCCGAGGCTCGGTCGGATTGCTAAAGAGCAGCGGTCACGTGTCGGCTGACATTCGCCGCTGGTTGCAGCAGTGAAGCTCTTTGCAGTTTTTTGGTGGATCCAAATCTTGCAGCTGAAGTTGTTCAGATTGTTTTTCTTAAAAGAGTGCATTAGTGCCCATCCATTCTTTTTTCGGAAGTATTTTTTCCCATAGGGAGTTTAAAATAGCCAGAATTATAAGGTGAATCACAACATTACAAACCTTTTTAACCACTTAAACTCTATATATTTTACATTTTAAGTGTCTGTGGAGGAGCTCTGACCTCATACGTGGAAACCATTTGACATGCATAAGTAACTTATTGACACTAAATTTCTCTGGTAACATTTCCGCCTGAATTTGGCCGACCCAAATTGAAAAGCTTCCCACACCCACATACAGTGGTCTCTAAATTCAAAATGTTGGTCTCATTTTACAGGAAACCCTCTGAAGTTACATAAAACACTGATAAAAGTGATAAACATGTAATGTTGTCCGAGCTGTAATAACCCCCCCCCCCCCCCCCCCCCGCCCAAAAAAGAGACTCTTTTTGATTTTTTTTGGTTATAAATTCAGTTTTGGCTGTTTCCATAGATTCCAGAAAATACTGGAAAGAAGATTTTTGTCTGCAAGATTTATTCAAATGAATCTGAATGGAGGAATATTACCTTTTTTATGTAATTTCCGCCACATTTTTAATATAACTCCGATTGTATTCGTCTGAAAGACGATTCACCTCATATACACCTAGGATGGCTTGAGGGTGAGTAAATCATGGGCTAATTTTAATTTTTGGGTGAACTATCCTTTTAACATAACCTGGACAGAGCAGAGCGCTGTTATCATCAGTTATCAAAAGAGACACCGTTATCAGTTTTTAAAGGTACTCACATGCTAACTACTCACCATGTTAAATCAAAGTAACTCTGTTTAAATGTATAATAATTAGGGCTGTCAAAAGATTAATCGCATCCAAAATAAAAGTTTGTGTTTACATAATATATGTGTGTGTACTCTGTTAATTATTATTTATATATAAATACACACACAAGCATGTATATATTTAAGAAAAAAATATTATTTTTATATATAAAACATTTATATTTATATATATTATAGATTATATAAATGTATATACATGCAAATATTTCTTAAATATATATGAATGTGTGTGTATTTATATATAAATAATAATTAACAGAGTACACACACATATTATGTAAACACAAACTTTTATTTTGGATGCGATTAATCGCGATTAATCTTTTGACAGCCCTAATAATAATATAACAGGCCTGATTGTTTTGCTTACAATTTTAACCCTCTTGTTACCCTCAAATCTACCCAAAACCTAAAAAATCTATTTGACCCCAGCAATTTAAACCTCCAGAATATGATTTTTTTTTTTTTTTTTTTTTACAAAGCTTTATGTCTCAGGTCATTTATGTCTGACAGTATATCTGGTGGGCCCTGGAACCATTTTGAGGACATTAGCAGCACTATGGCTAACCTGTTATTCAGGACCATAATAACGTGAACTATAGTGGTTCTCGCAATACTACAGGTATGCTTTGGTTAGGTTAGATTAGAGCCCTAAATCAGAGGGAAGTTGTTTGAATGTTACATTGAAAATATAAAGTTATAGCATGTTATAGTGACCTCAATAAAACAACCTAAACAAATGGGTGTAAAACTTGATATTTCTTATGTTTTATACAGCTAAAAGAGCCTGGGGTCAAATTGACCCTAAAGAACACAGATGCTACAAAATGTGTACAGGACATTGGAAAAATATCATGTTAATTTTATGTTTACAGAGTTGTGCCCATTCAATTAGGAAAAGTCATTCAATCTAAAGCAAAAAAAAATATGTCAATCGTGTTTTTACAGGCGTTAAAAATTGAATGGGGTCAAATTGATCCCAAAGATAAGAGGAGGGTTAAAGTAATTCCAATACACTTAATTAAAAAATAAAAATAATCAACTAAACAATAACACATGCAACAATTACATCTGCAGAAAGCACATACTTTGTGCTCAAAATGAGCCTAAAATGTTAAATTTATATGTGTATGCGGATAATATACATTTTCTAAAGGACAAGTGTTAAATATTTGTTTGTTTCATTTATAACGATTTTGTTTTATTTTTGTAAAATGCTTTTTTAAAGGCAGTTTATCTATAATATAATACTGTTTTGAACTGTTTGCTATTTGCAATGGTACACTATCTTTAAAATGTGATTTGTTTGGGAATTGTGTTAAAACCTTGACTCCCAAACATCATCATAACTGAATTATAATAATAGTATTTGGAACCCACAACCATTTAAACACATGCAAAAAAAATGTCCCCCTTTTTTAATTCATAGACAATAACAAGTGAGATTTCAATGATATTTTGACCATTGAACTCATTTCAGAATCAAACGCTAAACTGACGCTTTTTTTCTTTTGAGAGCTGCTTTAAAGCCGAATTGAACTCTTTTGCTTTTTCTGTTGATCTGTAAAGCTGCTTTGAAACAATCTGTATAAAGCTCTATAAAAATAAAAGGTGACTTGACTTGATTAATAACCTCAGAACTCATAAGTTATCTTTAAAAAAAAAAAAGTTTTACTTCTGGAACTCGACTGTTAAGATTGGGTTGTAAATATGCTCGATTATAACGGGTTGTACACTGTTGTTGGTAATGTCACATCCACTGACTCCTCAATCGCTGGGCTTGATGGTGAAAATGTTTACTATAATAGCCCAGGTGCAAGCTCATATTTCCAGCGCTGGTCTTGGCAGTGTTACTGCCAACTCTGTCCTGAACCCGGCGTTCATTCATGCCTATTAAGATGCTTTGCTGTAGTTCCTCCCCATCTGATGAAACCTGATGCTGTTCTCATTTGAAAGCCACAATGGGAATTGAGCGGACTGTGCCGAGCTTTCTGCAAGCTCATAGAGGAGCATACCAACCTTTCCAGCAACCCACGTGTTCACCTTTACATTTCTGAGAAGAGTAAGGCCAGTAGTGGGGGTGCTTTAACTGTATGATGATGTTCAAAAAATAAAAAACTTTTTTAAAATACTCGACACAACCACTATCTTGCATGATTTCCTTTATTTTCAATCATATTTTACAGTATAGCACATTTTATATAGTTTTTAATGCATATTGCCGACATTTAAGCTTATTTAACAAATATTAGAAGTAAAAATTCAATGTAATCGCGCAGTCTCTGTCGTCCCGTTTCCACCGTAGCGGCGCTGGATCTCGTGTTCAGCGGAGGAACTTCTAGCTTCAGACCTCAGACGAGAGTTTCTCTCGTAGCCGAAATATGCGGTGACTGATTCTATAACCTGTCCATAAACAATCAGTGTACAGTTCTGAGGACATTATTTAACATCATAAGTATTTATGTTCTGTATCTTTTTTATAATAAAATCATAACATTTTATGCACGGCATCAGGGGTTCCCATCACGCGAAAAAAGACAGACGTGACACTCATTTAGGTGACTCATATCTGACCCAGGATCTGGGTTACACAAAAACTACCCAAACACTGGGTTGTTATGTCTGACTCAGGATCTGGGTTACACAAAAACTACCCAAACACTGGGTTGTTACGTCTGACTCAGGATCTGTGTAGCACAAAAACTACCCAAACACTGGGTTGTTACGTCTGACTCAGGATCTGGGTTACACAAAAACTACCCAAACACTGGGTTTTTAAATCTGACCCAGGATCTGGGTAACACAAAAACTACCCAAACACTGGGTTGTTACGTCTGACTCAGGATCTGTGTAGCACAAAAACTACCCAAACACTGGGTTGTTACGTCTGACTCAGGATCTGTGTAACACAAAAACTACCCAAACACTGGGTTGTTACGTCTGACTCAGGATCTGGGTTACACAAAAACTACCCAAACACTGGGTTGTCACGTCTGACTCAGGATCTGGGTTACACAAAAACTACCCAAACACTGGGTTGTTACGTCTGACTCAGGATCTGGGTTACACAAAAACTACCCAAACACTGGGTTTTTAAATCTGACCCAGGATCTGTGTAACACAAAAACTACCCAAACACTGGGTTGTTACGTCTGACTCAGGATCTGGGTTACACAAAAACTACCCAAACACTGGGTTTTTAAATCTGACCCAGGATCTGTGTAACACAAAAACTACCCAAACACTGGGTTGTTACGTCTGACTCAGGATCTGTGTAACACAAAAACTACCCAAACACTGGGTTGTTACGTCTGACTCAGGATCTGTGTAACACAAAAACTACCCAAACACTGGGTTGTTACGTCTGACCCAGGATCTGTGTAACACAAAAACTACCCAAACACTGGGTTGTTACGTCTGACTCAGGATCTGTGTAACACAAAAACTACCCAAACACTGGGTTGTTACGTCTGACTCAGGATCTGTGTAACACAAAAACTACCCAAACACTGGGTTGTTATGTCTGACTCAGGATCTGGGTTACACAAAAACTACCCAAACACTGGGTTGTTACGTCTGACTCAGGATCTGTGTAACACAAAAACTACCCAAACACTGGGTTGTTACGTCTGACCCAGGATCTGTGTAACACAAAAACTACCCAAACACTGGGTTGTTACGTCTGACTCAGGATCTGTGTAACACAAAAACTACCCAAACACTGGGTTGTTATGTCTGACTCAGGATCTGGGTTACACAAAAACTACCCAAACACTGGGTTGTTACGTCTGACTCAGGATCTGTGTAACACAAAAACTACCCAAACACTGGGTTGTTACGTCTGACCCAGGATCTGTGTAACACAAAAACTACCCAAACACTGGGTTGTTACGTCTGACTCAGGATCTGTGTAACACAAAAACTACCCAAACACTGGGTTGTTACGTCTGACCCAGGATCTGTGTAACACAAAAACTACCCAAACACTGGGTTGTTACGTCTGACTCAGGATCTGGGTAACACAAAAACTACCCAAACACTGGGTTGTTACGTCTGACTCAGGATCTGTGTAGCACAAAAACTACCCAAACACTGGGTTGTTACGTCTGACTCAGGATCTGTGTAGCACAAAAACTACCCAAACACTGGGTTGTTACGTCTGACTCAGGATCTGGGTTACACAAAAACTACCCAAACACTGGGTTTTTAAATCTGACCCAGGATCTGGGTAACACAAAAACTACCCAAACACTGGGTTGTTACGTCTGACTCAGGATCTGTGTAGCACAAAAACTACCCAAACACTGGGTTGTTACGTCTGACTCAGGATCTGTGTAACACAAAAACTACCCAAACACTGGGTTGTTACGTCTGACTCAGGATCTGGGTTACACAAAAACTACCCAAACACTGGGTTGTCACGTCTGACTCAGGATCTGGGTTACACAAAAACTACCCAAACACTGGGTTGTTACGTCTGACTCAGGATCTGGGTTACACAAAAACTACCCAAACACTGGGTTTTTAAATCTGACCCAGGATCTGTGTAACACAAAAACTACCCAAACACTGGGTTGTTACGTCTGACTCAGGATCTGGGTTACACAAAAACTACCCAAACACTGGGTTTTTAAATCTGACCCAGGATCTGTGTAACACAAAAACTACCCAAACACTGGGTTGTTACGTCTGACTCAGGATCTGTGTAACACAAAAACTACCCAAACACTGGGTTGTTACGTCTGACTCAGGATCTGTGTAGCACAAAAACTACCCAAACACTGGGTTGTTACGTCTGACTCAGGATCTGTGTAACACAAAAACTACCCAAACACTGGGTTGTTACGTCTGACTCAGGATCTGGGTTACACAAAAACTACCCAAACACTGGGTTGTCACGTCTGACTCAGGATCTGGGTTACACAAAAACTACCCAAACACTGGGTTGTTACGTCTGACTCAGGATCTGGGTTACACAAAAACTACCCAAACACTGGGTTTTTAAATCTGACCCAGGATCTGTGTAACACAAAAACTACCCAAACACTGGGTTGTTACGTCTGACTCAGGATCTGGGTTACACAAAAACTACCCAAACACTGGGTTTTTAAATCTGACCCAGGATCTGTGTAACACAAAAACTACCCAAACACTGGGTTGTTACGTCTGACTCAGGATCTGTGTAACACAAAAACTACCCAAACACTGGGTTGTTACGTCTGACTCAGGATCTGTGTAACACAAAAACTACCCAAACACTGGGTTGTTACGTCTGACCCAGGATCTGTGTAACACAAAAACTACCCAAACACTGGGTTGTTACGTCTGACTCAGGATCTGTGTAACACAAAAACTACCCAAACACTGGGTTGTTACGTCTGACTCAGGATCTGTGTAACACAAAAACTACCCAAACACTGGGTTGTTATGTCTGACTCAGGATCTGGGTTACACAAAAACTACCCAAACACTGGGTTGTTACGTCTGACTCAGGATCTGTGTAACACAAAAACTACCCAAACACTGGGTTGTTACGTCTGACCCAGGATCTGTGTAACACAAAAACTACCCAAACACTGGGTTGTTACGTCTGACTCAGGATCTGTGTAACACAAAAACTACCCAAACACTGGGTTGTTATGTCTGACTCAGGATCTGGGTTACACAAAAACTACCCAAACACTGGGTTGTTACGTCTGACTCAGGATCTGTGTAACACAAAAACTACCCAAACACTGGGTTGTTACGTCTGACCCAGGATCTGTGTAACACAAAAACTACCCAAACACTGGGTTGTTACGTCTGACTCAGGATCTGTGTAACACAAAAACTACCCAAACACTGGGTTGTTACGTCTGACCCAGGATCTGTGTAACACAAAAACTACCCAAACACTGGGTTGTTACGTCTGACTCAGGATCTGGGTAACACAAAAACTACCCAAACACTGGGTTGTTACGTCTGACTCAGGATCTGTGTAGCACAAAAACTACCCAAACACTGGGTTGTTACGTCTGACTCAGGATCTGTGTAGCACAAAAACTACCCAAACACTGGGTTGTTACGTCTGACTCAGGATCTGGGTTACACAAAAACTACCCAAACACTGGGTTTTTAAATCTGACCCAGGATCTGGGTAACACAAAAACTACCCAAACACTGGGTTGTTACGTCTGACTCAGGATCTGTGTAGCACAAAAACTACCCAAACACTGGGTTGTTACGTCTGACTCAGGATCTGTGTAACACAAAAACTACCCAAACACTGGGTTGTTACGTCTGACTCAGGATCTGGGTTACACAAAAACTACCCAAACACTGGGTTGTCACGTCTGACTCAGGATCTGGGTTACACAAAAACTACCCAAACACTGGGTTGTTACGTCTGACTCAGGATCTGGGTTACACAAAAACTACCCAAACACTGGGTTTTTAAATCTGACCCAGGATCTGTGTAACACAAAAACTACCCAAACACTGGGTTGTTACGTCTGACTCAGGATCTGGGTTACACAAAAACTACCCAAACACTGGGTTTTTAAATCTGACCCAGGATCTGTGTAACACAAAAACTACCCAAACACTGGGTTGTTACGTCTGACTCAGGATCTGTGTAACACAAAAACTACCCAAACACTGGGTTGTTACGTCTGACTCAGGATCTGTGTAACACAAAAACTACCCAAACACTGGGTTGTTACGTCTGACTCAGGATCTGTGTAACACAAAAACTACCCAAACACTGGGTTGTTATGTCTGACTCAGGATCTGGGTTACACAAAAACTACCCAAACACTGGGTTGTTACGTCTGACTCAGGATCTGTGTAACACAAAAACTACCCAAACACTGGGTTGTTACGTCTGACCCAGGATCTGTGTAACACAAAAACTACCCAAACACTGGGTTGTTACGTCTGACTCAGGATCTGTGTAACACAAAAACTACCCAAACACTGGGTTGTTACGTCTGACCCAGGATCTGTGTAACACAAAAACTACCCAAACACTGGGTTGTTACGTCTGACTCAGGATCTGTGTAACACAAAAACTACCCAAACACTGGGTTGTTACGTCTGACTCAGGATCTGGGTTACACAAAATCTACCCAAACACTGGGTTGTTACGTCTGACTCAGGATCTGGGTTACACAAATACTACCCAAACACTGGGTTGTTACGTCTGACTCAGGATATGTGTAACACAAAAACTACCCAAACACTGGGTTGTTACATCTGACCCAGGATCTGGGTTAGACAAAAACTACCCAAACACTGGGTTGTTACGTCTGACCCAGGATCTGTGTAACACAAAAACTACCCAAACACTGGGTTGTTACGTCTGACTCAGGATCTGTGTAACACAAAAACTACCCAAACACTGGGTTGTTACGTCTGACTCAGGATCTGGGTTACACAAAATCTACCCAAACACTGGGTTGTTACATTTGACCCAGGATGTGGGTTACACAAATACTACCCAAACACTGGGTTGTTACGTCTGACTCAGGATATGTGTAACACAAAAACTACCCAAACACTGGGTTTTTAAATCTGACCCAGGATCTGGGTTACACAAAAACTACCCAAACACTGGGTTTTTAAATCTGACCCAGGATCTGGGTTACACAAATACTACCCAAACACTGGGTTGTTACATCTGACCCAGGATCTGGGTTACACAAAAACTATCCAAACACTGGGTTTTTAAATCTGACCCAGGATCTGGGTTACACAAAAACTACCCAAACACTGGGTTTTTAAATCTGACCCAGGATCTGTGTTACACAAAAACTACCCAAACACTGGGTTTTTAAATCTGACCCAGGATCTGGGTTACACAAATACTACCCAAACACTGGGTTGTTACGTCTGACTCAGGATCTGTGTTACACAAAAACTACCCAAACACTGGGTTTTTAAATCTGACCCAGGACATCTGACCCAGGATCTGTGTTACACAAAATCTACCCAAACACTGGGTAATAACACCAAAAAATGACCCAAAAGGCTCAAACCATGATTTGATTAGAAAAAATAAGATTTTTTAGAGTATGTAAAGACTAAGCCGTGGATTTAGCGGAACATCATTGATCATTGTTTTGATATTGTTTTTATTAATATACCCCGCTTGAATGTTTATCATTGTTGTAGTTTGTTAGTCTAGTGCACAATAGAAAGAGTCATAAGGACGGATTTGGAAGATCGAGCGATGTTCTTGTGCTATTCCAAGAATTATGTGTAGATTACTGTGCAGATGAATTATGGTCTCTGATTTCATCCCCCCATCAGCTCTCAAAGTGTCGAAAGAAGTTGTCCAACGTTGAAAACTTGCACTGTGTGAAGAAACAAGTGACACAGCACTTTTGGCCTTGGATATGCAGCAATTAAATCCCGCTGCCCTTGGAGAGGGTCGGTAATGTAGTGTGAAATTGTATGTTTAGGGCATCGGTTGGGGGAACGTCTCAGCTGACATTGCATTTGTCTTCTGGACATTATAAATCACCAGAGTAATTACTGAGTGGGGACGGGAGGGAGAAAATCCAACCGCCCATCCACCCCCAGCCTCTCCTGAAGCACAGCTGCTGGTCGCTCTCGAGTTTGCTTCCAAAACTCAAGCCACAACAATGAAATCCCCATTCCTCAAAAAGTACTGCTGCATCTGTTGAGTTTAATTGCTCTTCACATTTTCTCACCCGATGGTGGAGGAGATTCATTACAGTGGCAAACCAGATCGGCCCCGTACAAACTCTTTCTGCCCAGATGTTGAGGAAGCCCGAGTGAATTGTCCCACTGGATAGGAAAGGCAATTTCCAGCTCAGTTATTTGAAGGAACGGAGCAGCATGGGAGTCAAACGTTGCTGAAGGTTGTCACCGTGGCCTAAATAGTTCCCTAGGATTCTTCATTGTGTAACATGTTAGTGTGACTCTACACAGCTCTCTGGAAATACCGATTCGAAGATGTCAACCGTGACATTCTATGGGAAAACAGCAGTATCACGAGAGCATGAGCGCTGTTACGAAATTCAGTCCAACATTAGGTGCGTTTACATGGAGCACTGTAATCGGTTTAAAAGTCCAATCCGAATGAAAATGCTCCACAATCGGAATAAAAATGGCCAAACCGAATGAAATTGTAATTTTGGGTTTGAGAGGGGTGGGATAAACCTTTTCATGAACCGATCAAACGAAAAATTCCACCATGTAAACGACCTGATCTGATTACTTTTAATTTACGTCTTTCTGTGACGTGATATACAGCGCGCGCCTCCACAACTGAAGAGCGCGCGCCGCGCTCACACCAGGCTAATGTTGACAAGAGAGGAAAGTTAATTTGTTGATTCTTACACTTTACAACAAGTAATAAATAGCTTTTATAAAACTGTATAAGTCCTGGTGGCCGTTGAGAGTTGCCATGGCAACGGGGAACATTCAAGCTGCTGGAGAGAACGTGTCGCCATTTTGTTTCTCGTAAGTTAGATATAAAAAAAAAGATAAACAACTGCTTCAAACTGGTTAAGTAACATTACCCACAGTCTACTTTAATTACTTTTGTTAATATTTATACCTTTATAAACTATAACCGAATGAAATTGTAATGGGTTTGAGAGGGGTGGGATAAACCTTTTCATGAACCGATCAAACGAAAAATTCCACCATGTAAACGACCTGATCCGATTACTTTTAGTGCACGTCTTCCTGTGACATGATATACACTCTAAAAACGTTTACTATGATTTACTCATTTTTTTTGGTGAAACATTTTTACACTAATAAAATTGAGTACATTTTAAAGCAGTGAAATCAATTACATACACCATATGAGCTGAGCAAACGCAAGTCAAAAAATTAAGTAGATCTGTGTAACTACATTTGGTCCATTTACAAATAAAATTGAGTAGAAAAAATTGGAGGAAAAACATTTAAAAAACAATATTTAAGAGTAAAATGAACTGTTTTTATTTATGAGTAATATTAACTCTTATAGTATAACTTTAATTTCCTCTAAAACCTTTGTAAAATACTCCACTTATTTTTTAGAGTGTACAGCGCTCGCCTCCACAACTGAAGAGTCACGCTCACACCAGGCTAATGTTGACAAGAGAGGAAAGTTAATTTTTAAGAGGTATTAAACTTTTTATTTCGTAACATGTTATGAACATAATGTTGGAATAATGACCCAGACATAGCCTGGCTACAGCATCTCATCTCCAGCGTTTGTCCTAGGCTTCAACTGCGCCTGACAGAAGAATACATTTTTCTGAGGTGATTCTTACACTTTACAACAAATAATAAATAGCTTTTATAAAACTGTATAAGTCCTGGTGGCCGTTGAGAGTTGCCATGGCAACGGGGAACATTCAAGCTGCTGGAGAGGACGTGTTGACATTTTGTTTCTCGTAAGTTGGATATAAAAAAAAAGTTAAACAACTGCTTCAAATTGGTTAAGTAACATTACCCACAGTCTACTTTAATTACTTTTGTTAATATTTATACCTTTGTGATTATGGTTAGCCTGATGTCGTCATACTCAATTCTAGTCAGAATATGAGTCTGATTCTGCTCCGTTGGGCTGTGATTATGGGGCGTGATTCAACCGAGCCAGGAAAGACCTCAATTGGATAGACCTACAACCAATCAGAGCAACGGAGCGACGCATAACGTTAGTTGTCAAATGTCAACAGAACTCAACGGCACTGTGTTGCCAAGTCCGCGGGTTGAAGCGACCCCAATTATGTGATATACAGACCCAGGAATGTGAATTTTAGCTGCCAGCCCTGCCAAAATAATACATATTTTACCCCCCAAATGCCATTTTTTTCCCGGAGAAAGGAAAGCTATTGGGCTTGTTTTTGGCTAGTTTTGAGTAGCAATTGGGCGGTTTTGTTGTAAAAACTTTGCAACCTTGTCTGCCCGCACGCTGGAATAAGTTACGTTAGAAGAAAAAGATGAGTGTAAATGATCTTTGCCGGTGTTGTAAAAAAAGAATTTAAGGATACACAGAGTACTTACCAACACGATCATCATTTCTGAGAGAAATAGTAAAGGTGAATGTATATACGAACAAGTTCGTTTAGGATTAGAACAAATTCAACCCAAGCGGCTTTGATGACGTGGATGATTACGTTACTGTTGATCATCTGTCCATCATCGTCTAAAGCCCGCCCTGACAATTTCATTGGTCCGAACAGTTTCTGTTCGGGCCTAATCACTCCTCTATGGAGAAAGTCCAGACCGAACTGCCCGAGCACAATTTTTGAGGGCGGGGCTAAGTTCGGCTGGCATCCAGGCTAGATTATGGTATCTTTCCTTAATCATCTGAAATATTTATGCGTTTAGTATTAGTAATGATGCTGAGCACGTCTTGAATACTTTCATTCTTGTTTCACCGTATATCCTATTTTTTTATTAATCATTTGGGTGCATTTTATAGTTAATTTTGTGTTTTACAAAATAAATGAATTGAATTAATTTCGATTCCGCATTCATCATTCACAGCTGTTGAAATAGCCATTGTATAGGACATAAATTAGTTTAAACTACTGCATGTCTGCCCACAGAAAAATAAATAAATATAAAAATTACCAGCACAGAACTATTGATCCACGATACTAACGTTACGAATCTAAAGCGGCCGACAAACTGTGTGCGCATGTCACAAAATGATTCAGACTGAAAGTCAGCACATGTAAACACCAGATCGGTTTAGATAACGCCTCATGTAAACAGTCCACCGAATCTTTCAATCGGAATGATTTTAATCGGAATGACAAAAAAGTGCGCATGTAAACGTGGCTAATGTAATTGTGAGTGTGTGCACACCTTTAGAGCGTGGCACTAGCAACTGCAAGGTCATGGGTTCGATTCCCTTGGAATGCATGAACTGATAAAATATAGAACTTCAACACAAAGTGCGCTCATAATTACCGTTGCTCTGTGAAATCCAGTTATTCCAATATGATTCCAATCGATTTTTGAGATATGTGTTCATTGAATCGATTTTCCATGTCTAAAGACGTTTCCATTTTCAACGCCAAAATATAGGCCAATCCACGGACAACTAACAGGCATTAAGACGAACGTAAAGAGGGTGCTTGAGACGCACAAGTCGGTAATATAGCCGATGATTTATTGGCGTGAAGTTTCGTGCACAAATGACAAACAGGAGTGCAACATTCTCGAAAAACAATAAGCAGAGTGGACTGCCATGACATCAATGAAAAACATCACTGCAGGCTTCAACCTGTGTTTACCATTAGAAATGTCAAACAAATTTCGCCTACTTAGGCGATTGTAGCCCATGAAAAGAGGTTGAAAATAAAACGTAAAATTAGACTAGCCTACCTCTACCGGGTCTAGGTCTTTGTATTCATCTGGATGATGATGAAGCTGCAAGCCGTTTCAGCATCGCCTTTGATAGAGGGGCCGAGGTGGATCAGACCCGGCATATTTTAAGTCTGCTTTAATGCGGCATTGCGTCTTTACACAGAATTTTGAGGAAACACAGAGCCGCTTTAGAGCCGCCTTAAAGGTAGGGTAGGTAAGATTTAGTTAAAAAACTTTTTTTCAAAATTTGTTTAAACTTTCTTTATATATCAATACATAATTAAAATGTAAGTACTCTGAAAAAGAAAGTATAAAAATGTTGTGTCTGTAGACCTCTCACGACTGTTTTAAAGACAGCTCATTATTTCCATTCACTCCACCTTCTCCCTTCTGGGCTCTTTCCAAAGCCACGCCCCCAAAACACATGAACGCGCCACGCCCACCGCGATCAGCTCAGCTGAAAGACCTGAGACGAGCGGAGAAGAAGTGCATGTAGTGACATCATGTCAGAATCACATGTAATAAAAAATCTAACTTTATCATTATGAATATAAACAAATAAGATGTCTTTTAGTACTCACTATCAAGCTAGAATACCGATACTGGTAAAGTTTAAAATACACACACAACACAGTGTCTACGACACACACAGATACAAGATAAAAACATCAGTAAACATAGGTGGAGAATATAAAAACAAACCAAAGGCGGAAATAAACGTGCAGGTAAAGTTCCCGGTGAACATGGTAAAAGAGTTTAGACAGAGGGTAGTAGCTAAAGCTAACTTAGTTCTAAAAAAAGTTCCTGGATGCGGTGTACCAGCTTTTACACATGCATTTTGTTATCCAAAGTTACATTTTGCGAAATTCAACACGACAGCGATCAACTTGAGCAACTTGAGCAAAGACCTCATTTGATCTTAAGCGAGTATCTACTACAGCTACTCATAAATCAGGTAACCATCTTGATCTTATCTACACACGCTGCTGCTCCACAGACGTCACTTTAGTTACTCCTTTACACACCTCAGATCACTTTCTCATCACTCTTAACCTCCTACTAACTCCTAACACAACACACACTCCTCCGCTGATTACCTTTCGGCGTAATCTACGCTCACTCTCTCCCTCCCGTCTATCCACTATGGTTTCCTCCTCACTCCCTCCACCTGCTCAGTTCTCAGCACTGGACACTAACAGTGCTACTGACACTCTTTGCTCCACTCTTACATCTTGCTTAGACAACTTCTGTCCCGTTTCATCCAGGCCAGCCCGCACCACTCCCTCTGCCCCCTGGCTGTCTGATGTTCTCCGCGAACATCGCTCTGGGCTCCGGGCGGCAGAGAGGAAGTGGCGCAAAACTAAAAACACTACTGACCTGACCCTGTATCAGTCTCTTCTCGCTTCTTTCTCTGCTAATGTCTCCACTGCTAAATCTACATACTATCACAACAAAATACACAACTGCTCTGACTCTCGTGCACTCTTCAGAACGTTCTCTTCGCTCCTCTGTCCTCCCCCCCTCCCTCCTTCATCAACTCTTACAGCTGATGACTTTGCATCATTTTTCACACAAAAAACCTCCTCCATCAGCAGCCAATTCTCCGCACCACAAACCGACACGCACATCTCAACAACCATAACACATACACTCCCCTCCTTTTCTCTGCTCTCTGAAGCTGAAGTCTCCAAACTCATCCTTTCCAACCACCCCACTACCTGTCCACTTGACCCTATCCCCACTCACCTCCTTCAGGCCATTTCTTCTTCTGTTACTCCTGCACTCACTCACATTGTCAACACCTCTCTTCACACCGGGACTTTCCCCACAGCATTTAAGCAGGCTCGGGTAACCCCACTGCTTAAGAAACACTCTATGAACCCAGCACTTTTAGAAAACTACAGACCGGTATCGCTTCTGCCTTTCATTGCAAAGACACTCGAGCGAGTTGTTTTTAACCAGCTCTCTACGTTTCTTGAACAGAACAACCTCCTGGATATCAACCAATCAGGCTTCAAAAGCGGCCACTCAACTGAGACTGCCCTGCTCTCGGTTACGGAGGCACTGAGGCAGGCAAGAGCGGCTTCCAGATCCACAGTACTTATCTTACTGGATTTGTCTGCTGCTTTTGACACAGTTAACCACCAGATCCTCCTGTCAACTCTCATGAAGATGGGCATCTCAGGAACTGCTCTCCAGTGGTTCAAGTCTTACCTCTCAGGTAGGTCCTTCAGGGTGTCATGGAGAGGTGAAGTGTCTAAGTCACATCATCTAGCCACTGGAGTTCCACAGGGCTCAGTGCTTGGACCACTTCTCTTCTCCATCTACATGTCATCACTGGGATCGGTCATTCAGAAACATGGCTTTTCCTATCACTGCTATGCAGACGACACTCAACTCTACCTCTCATTTCAACCAGATGATCCCACGGTTGGTGTTCGTATTGCTGCCTGCCTAACAGACATTTCTGCCTGGATGAAGGAGCATCACCTGCAACTCAACCTTGCAAAGACTGAACTGCTTGTGGTCTCAGCCAACCCAGCACTTCATCACAATCTCTCCATTCAGCTAGGATCATCAACCATAACTCCGTCCAGGACAGCCAGGAATCTTGGAGTTGTGATCGATGATCAGCTAAAATTCACTGACCACATTACTGCAACAACCCGGTCCTGCAGATTTGCATTATACAACATTAGGAAGATTAGAGCCTTCCTATCAGAGCAGACCACACAACTCTTGGTCCAAGCTCTTGTTCTCTCCAGACTGGACTACTGTAATGCTCTTCTAGCAGGCCTTCCGGCATGCACTATCAAACCCTTGCAACTGATCCAGAATGCAGCGGCGAGGGTGATCTTTAACGAGCCGAAGAGAGCGCACGTCACGCCTCTCTTCATCAGACTCCACTGGCTACCAATAGCCGCTCGCATCAAATTCAAGGCACTGGTACTCGCCTTCAAAGCAACCACTGGCTCTGCACCGATTTACCTTAACTCGCTTGTTCAGACATACACACCCTCCAGGAGTTTGCGTTCTACCAGTGAACGACGCCTTGTGGTGCCATACCAGAGAGGCATGAAATCACTGTCACGGACCTTTTCCTGGACTGCCCCCACCTGGTGGAATGACCTGCCTATCTCAATTCGAGCAGCCGAGTCTGTAGCCATTTTCAAAAAACATCTAAAGACGCATCTCTTCCAGCAGCACCTGACCAATCAAGAATAGCACTTAACATTCTATTCATTTTTCTGTCTGTCTAATTTATTTAAAAAAAAAAAAAAAAAAAAAAAAAAAAAAAAAAAAAATCCTGTGTGTTCTGTGTTAGATTAACTGAGACTTGTTTCAGCACTTGCATACTGTAGCCTCTGACTGTTGTAGTTGCTTCTATTGCTCTCATTTGTAAGTCGCTTTGGATAAAAGCGTCTGCTAAATGACTAAATGTAAATGTAAATGTAAAGCATATTGAGTATTTATCATCTCTACTAACGGCTCGCTAAGTGTATAACATTGTAACTTTATGCTAAGTAATGTTATGTTAGCTATATTAGGCAGCTACGTGTGCTAGTGAGACATGCTTCATGAAAACATAAACCAAACAAATGTATAATCAAAATGAAAGACTACCTGTCCAGCAGAAATACAGCCTCTTGAACTTCTCAAATCAAACGGGTGCGCCAGGGTTGCCAGGTTTTCATAATAAAATCCGCCCAATTGCTACTCAAAACTAGCCCAAAACAAGCCCAATCGTGTTTCTCCGGTAAAAAAATTTTACCCCCCGCATTTGGTAGGTTTTGGTAGGGCTGCCTGCTAAAATTCGCGAATCCCGGGGCAAAAATCACATAATTGGGGTCGCTTCAACCCGCGGACATGAAAAACAGCCGGCGGCAACAGTGTTTGAAGTAGCCCGACTTGGCAACACTGGGGTGTATGTGGGCAGATCCTGGAGCAAAAGCGGCGGTAGCCATGGTAACGAGAGAGAGTGACAGGCGCCCAAGCCAATCACTTATTTCCGCCCAAACGAAAATAATGAGCGGTGTTTATTGCAGATTAAAAAGTCTAGAGTCACTCGATTTTTATACTCTCTTTTTCAGAGTACTTACATTTTAATTATGTATTGACATATAAAGAAAGTTTAAACAAATTTGGACAAAAGGTAAGTACCCTACCTTTAACTCGGCTGTGTAAAGATGCCTTATGACACACTATACGAGATTAAACGGTCGATTCTTGCGTCCCGACGCCCATTGTCGTTTACAAATCCCCACGACACCCTACGTCAAACGGATCGTTCCAAAAACGGGCTGAAATCGTCTAATCTGATAACACGTTTATTGCATTTTGTCTGGATGCTCTGAAATGCAGGTAATTATATATGAAAATGATTATATACAGTGGCTTCTACTTTTTTTTAGTGATATTTAGCGCCAGTTTATCAGTAAGTGGCGATTTTGTTCACTTCGACTCACTGGATGGAAACTGTGCTCTATTCGCAAATGTATTGTGAGATAATCGAATTTTGCGCATAAGTTAAATTTGGATTTTGGATGAAAGATAGCTATTCAAAAATCCCTGCAACTAAGACACAGACAAGTGGGAGTGACACAAACAGTGAAGAGTCCCAGTGCGGTTTGACTTCTTCAAATTTTAGAGCTTGAACTTAACCCTCTGGTGCTCTTTGTTTAGGGGTTGCATTGGTTGTCTTCCCGGTCATAAGTGACCGGACACCTAAAAGTTAAACTTCCTCCACCCCAGTAAAACCAATGCAAATTATTTTTCTTCAATAATATTTTTTCCTTTTAATTTTGTATTTTGAGATGATTATAATAATTATGGTCAATTTTTGCCATTGAAAATTATTGAATTTTTTTTTTTTGTAATTACATTTTTTTCATTTTTTATTATTGCAGTATTTCAGGTTAAATTAGAGACTAGGCCTTCAAAATAATTTTTTTTCAAGGCAGATTAGCGCCCTCTTTTTGAATTATTTAAGAAATCATGCAACCATGGGTGTAATCACTAGACGTCTCTATGGAGAGGATTGAGAATTCGCCAGTTCTCTTTTGAACACATTTAATGTTTTTTTTTTTTTTTTGATGGATTTGAATATATATTTGAAAAATCTCAAAGGCTATTTATTATAAAGTTTTAGATATTTTTTTGTTGTTGTTATAAATATAGATTTTTTTCTGAGAATTTGTGTTTTTGCAGATTTCCCATTCAGTTCTAATGGTGTCATTTTTGACCGTACAGCACAAGTGGAAGTATTTTTTTTTACGACCGCTTAGCATGCTCGAATCATGCCCTCATTTTTTTGTGTGTGTTTACATATCTAATGCTAGAAAAGTCACAAAGTTTAATATTTTTGCGATGAAGCTGTGATTAAAAAAAAATTCAAAATGTGGTTCATAGGCTCAGGTTTTCATAGGTGTGTGTGTGTGTGTGTATAAGTGTGCGTGTGTGTGAGTGGATGTGTCAATATCACACTCTTGATGTTTTAGAGTGTCACCCCTTTACTGCTGTGTACTTTTTTTCAGCATTGTGGCCGATTTGTAGATTGTACACACAAATATTTGGTGAATTTTTGTGTTTTTGACGATTTCCCATTCATTTCCTATGGTCGGTCATTTATGACCGAAGACAATGAACGTTACTTTTTTTTTTTTACGACCAATTAGCATGCTCGAATCATGACCCCAATTTGTTTCTGTGTTTACATACCTAATGTAAGAAAAGTCACCAAGTTTCATATCATTCCAATGAAGCTGTGATTTTTAACATTTCAGAACAGAAAATTTTCCGGTCAGAAATGACTGAAGAGCACCAGAGGGTTAATGTTGTATAATTGTGTACAATTATGTCTGTGGATTACTTCAAAGTTCACACAGTAATGCAGACTGCTTTATCCATTCGTTATACATTTACATTTATGCATTTAGCAGACGCTTTTATCCAAAGCGACTTACAACTGGGGAGTACAGGAAGCGATCCGTCATGAAGAGTCGAATAAATGCAAACAGTGCCTGAAATACTAAGTCTGTGTACATTACTCAGTCTTTGCCAGGTTGAGCTGCAGGTGAAGTTGTTTCATCCACGCAGAGATTTGTGCAGCTACTGTGGGGATCATCTGGTCGGAATGAGAGGCAGAGCTGTGTGTCAGTGGTATGAGAAGCCATGTGCCTGTATGATGGGTCCCAATGAAGAAGTGTAGATGGAGAAGAGGAGAGGTCCAAGCACTGAGCCCTGAGGCACCCCTGTGGTCACTTGATGTGCTTTGGATTCCTCTCCTCTCCAGGCAACCTTGAAAGACCTACCTGTGAGATAAGACTCAAAGCAATGGAGCGGAGTTATTCAAAACACAGCATTATATGAACTACTCCAGTTGGTTAAGCAGGTAATGTAAAACTCTCCAGTTAAGTATCAACCTCTTAGATTTTGAACCTTTGGGTTACCAGGCTCATGTATAATAACCTCAAATGTTTTCAGATTTATAAAACCCAGATCCAGGCCAACCCATACAGAAATGTAATATATGTGCATATATGAAATATCAGCAATATATGCGCATATAAAGTAAAACCATATATGAAACCTATTAGAAATTGGATCAATTCCATATATTGACATATACATGTATCCCATGTATTATATATGTTTATGTATGTACAATACATATTTTGACATGTCTCATACGAAATCTCCTAATATGCTAATATAGAGTAAAAACATAAATGCATGTATATGCACAGCTATAAAATCAGAAATTAGAACAATTCCATATATTAACATATTCCATGCATTATGTTCAAATGATATACTCTTAGTATAGATTTTATGTGTAAAACAAATGAAATTTAAAATATTACTATTACTTATATGTAAAATACATGTTCATAATGTCTGTCTCATATTCTTTTGTATTATGAATTGCATAACAAATATATTTTATTAAACATGGCTTCATATGTTTGTTAGCCTACATGTATTCTAATACAAGTGATGAACATTTGCCATCAACCAAATTTTGCAGCTACTCGTGATTCAACATGTTTGCATATGTTTAAATACACTTTTTACAAATATAAATTATTACAAATATATATTGTTTACATATATGATCTTCACATACTGCACAGTACCATATAGAAATTAATGATATAAATATCTGTAATATATGCATACTAATTTTACTAAGGGTATTTTATATGTGGTATACAACTATATAAATCCATATAAAATCCTATACAAGCATACTCAATGTTTGCATATGTTGTTTAAATAAACTTCCATATACAAATTAGACATATTTTGGCATTAACATACAGTACCATATAAAAAATAAATCATCATACAAATAATTGTATTATATATGATATTTCTTCTATGGGTATTTCATACGTGGTATAAACCTATATCTTCATATATTGTGAGGATGTGCAAATAATGTATTGCCTTATATGAAACTTATATGACATCATTACAGGACATATATGTACATATATTACATTTCCGTATGAGAAAGTTCTCACCTCAATAGTTTACGATTAAATGCAAGTTTTATTCCCCACCCCATTTCCTTCCTAAAATACTTGTGAATTGATGTCTTAACTATTCATAACTGTCTGCTTATATTTAGCATATACACATGGCCATCCAGACACATATCAAGACTTTTAATGCATTTTATTTGAATGCCTTTTCAGTTAAGACACAGTATATGACATTTATAAATCAAGTTAAAAATACCATGTCTCATTTATACACCTAGATCTTTTTTTTTTTAAATCTAGTACACTGTTAAAAACACTGCAAAACACAAATACTATACACAAGTCTCATACACAAGGATCTTATAACTAGGTTTAACCCCACTTTTGTTTCATAGACCTCTGGAATGTGTGAGTCTTGTGCTAATGAACATTCTGTACAAACCCAAACGTGCGTGTGTGTGCGCGATGTACACTGTAAAAAAACATATGCTAAATACACAAATGCCCACTCACAGCCTTGACCCACTTCTTCCTGGAACATACTCCATTATGTTTATGTTCTTGACCATAACAATCATCGTAACTTATCGTAATGTTTGCACAATATACAAGCTGTAGTCATGGCAGCGAAGTGACGTTTGAATAGCGTGACCGACAGGATACTTTGTGTCATCTGTAAGTGTACATACACATGGGAGTTTGTCTTCCCACCTAACACCTGGTATTAAGAAAATATGGTCTTTTCCACACAGAAGAATTTCAAAACTGTAATAATTATCATAATTATTAATAATTATGTAATCCAGTCAGTGTGAGCCCATTCAATGTCATTCAGCGTGAAAGTCTACATTCACTCTTGTCAAACCAAAATTCGGTTCTTTCACCACTCATGCTAAAATACAGTAGTTTGCTTGTGTGTCGTGGTCTTCAAAGCCCGCCGTCCATGATGTACGTGCTGCATGTTTGCCGCAGCTGCTCTGGTCATAACATAGTAGAGTACAAGAGTTCATGGGTACATGTATTTGTAAGAATGTGTTTGTGGGACAGGGGTCATTTTGCGATCAACAGTGGGGCTAACCGAGGTTAACTCCTACAAGTTGTGTAAATCTTCTCAAAACAGTGTGTGGGCAAGAGATCAGACACGAGATCAGACACTCAGCAGCGCAAACTAAGAGCATAAACACGACTTCGCCCAAAAATGTCACCTGACAGGCGAGCGTGGTGGGAGATGAATAACTGGCGACTGGCGTTGTGGTGCACATACTCCTACTGACCTTGGCCTACGTTGCGGTCACGAGCCTAGAATTGGATCGTTCCCCCAAAAGTTGAAGTTCTGTCATTATTTATTGACCCTTATGTCATTCCACACCCGTATGACCTTTATCTCCATGAAACGTGAACCTCACTCCCATCAGGGTCACCAAATGTAACCGGTCCTACTCGACCCGCTCCGGATTCCCTAGTTCCCTATCCCCTATATAGTGCACAGTCTGATCGTTCCCTATCCCCTATATAGTGCACAGTCTGATTGTTCCCTATCCCCTATATAGTGCACAGTCTGATAGTTCCCTATCCCCTATGTAGTGCACAGTCTGATAGTTCCCTATCCCCTATATAGTGCACAGTCTGATAGTTCCCTATCCCCTATATAGTGCACAGTCTGATCGTTCCCTATCCCCTATATAGTGCACAGTCTGATCATTCCCTATCCCCTATATAGTGCACAGTCTGATCGTTCCCTATCCCCTATATAGTGCACAGTCTGATCGTTCCCTATCCCCTATATAGTGCACAGTCTGATCGTTCCCTATCCCCTATATAGTGCACAGCCTGATAGTTCCCTATCCCCTATATAGTGCACTGTCTGATCGTTCCCTATCCCCTATATAGTGCACAGTCTGATCGTTCCCTATCCCCTATATAGTGCACAGTCTGATCGTTCCCTATCCCCTATATAGTGCACAGTCTGATCGTTCCCTATCCCCTATATAGTGCACAGCCTGATAGTTCCCTATCCCCTATATAGTGCACAGTCTGATCGTTCCCTATCCCCTATATAGTGCACAGTCTGATCGTTCCCTATCCCCTATATAGTGCACAGTCTGATCGTTCCCTATCCCCTATATAGTGCACAGCCTGATAGTTCCCTATCCCCTATGTAGTGCACAGTCTGAAGGTTCCCTATCCCCTATATAGTGCACAGTCTGATAGTTCCCTATTCCCTATATAGTGCACAGTCTGATAGTTCCCTATCCCCTATATAGTGCACAGTCTGATTGTTCCCTATCCCCTATATAGTTTACAGTCTGATCGTTCCCTATCCCCTATATAGTGCACAGTCTGATTGTTCCCTATCCCCTATATAGTGCACAGTCTGATAGTTCCCTATCCCCTATGTAGTGCACAGTCTGATAGTTCCCTATCCCCTATATAGTGCACAGTCTGATAGTTCCCTATCCCCTATATAGTGCACAGTCTGATTGTTCCCTATCCCCTATATAGTGCACAGTCTGATTGTTCCCTATCCCCTATATAGTGCACAGTCTGATAGTTCCCTATCCCCTATGTAGTGCACAGTCTGAAGGTTCCCTATCCCCTATATAGTGCACAGTCTGATAGTTCCCTATTCCCTATATAGTGCACAGTCTGATCGTTCCCTATCCCCCATATAGTGCACAGTCTGATAGTTCCCTATCCCCTATGTAGTGCACAGTCTGATTGTTCCCTATCCCCTATATAGTGCACAGTCTGATTGTTCCCTATCCCCTATATAGTGCACAGTCTGATAGTTCCCTATTCCCTATATAGTGCACTTTCTGAATCGTTCCCTATCCCCTATATAGTGCACAGTCTGATAGTTCCCTATTCCCTATATAGTGCACTGTCTGATCGTTCCCTATCCCCTATATAGTGTACAGTCTGATCGTTCCCTATCCCCTATATAGTGCACAATCTGATAGTTCCCTATCCCCTATATAGTGCACAGTCTGATCGTTCCCTATCCCCTATATAGTGCACAGTCTGATAGTTCCCTATCCCCTATGTAGTGCACAGTCTGAAGGTTCCCTATCCCCTATATAGTGCACAGTCTGATAGTTCCCTATTCCCTATATAGTGCACTTTCTGAATCGTTCCCTATCCCCTATATAGTGCACAGTCTGATAGTTCCCTATTCCCTATATAGTGCACTTTCTGAATCGTTCCCTATCCCCTATATAGTGCATTGTCTGATCGTTCCCTATCCTGTAGATAGTGCACTGTCTGATAGTACCCTATCCCCTATATAGTGCACAGTCTGATAGTTCCTTATTCCCTACATAGTGCACTGTCTGAATTGTTCCCTATCCCCTATATAGTGCACTGTCTGATCGTTCCATATCCCCTATATAGTGCAGTGTCTGATCGTTCCCTATCCCCTCTATAGTGCACTGTCTGAATCGTTCCCTGTCCCTTATATAGTGCACTGTCTGATAGTTCCCTATCCCCTATAATGTGCACTGTCTGAATCGTTCCCTATTCCCTATATAGTACACTGTCTGATTTGTTCCCTATCCCTTATATAGTGCACTGTCTGAATCGTTCCCTATCCCCTATATAGTGCACTGTCTGAATCATTCCCTATCTCCTATATAGTGCACTGTCTGAATCGTTCCCTATCCCTTATATAGTGTACTGTCTGGATCGTTCCCTATCCCTTATATAGTGCACTGTCTGATAGTTCCCTATCCCCTATATAGTGCACAGTCTGATCATTCCCTATCCCCTATATAGTGCACTGTCTGATAGTTCTTTATCCCTTATATAGTGCACTGTCTGAATCGTTCCCTATCCCTTATATAGGGCACTGTCTGAATCGTTCCCTATCCCCTATATAGTGCACTGTCTGAATCGTTCTCTATCCCCTATATAGTGCACTGTCTGAATCGTTCCCTATCCCCTATATAGTGCACTGTCTCATCGTTCCCTAGCCCCTATATAGTGTACTGTCTGAATCATTCCCTATCCCCTATATAGTGTACTGTCTGATCGTTCCCTATCCCCTATATAGTGTACAGTCTGATCGTTCCCTATCCCCTATATAGTGCACTGTCTGATCGTTCCCTATCCCCTATATAGTGTACAGTCTGATCAGACCCTATCCCCTATATAGTGCACTGTCTGATCATTCCCTATCCCCTATATAGTGCACTGTCTGAATCATTCCCTATACCCTATATAGTGCACTGTCTGAATCATTCCCTATCCCCTATATAGTGCACTGTCTGAATCATTCCCTATCCCCTATATAGTGCACTGTCTGATCATTCCCTATCCCCTATATAGTGCACAGTCTGATCATTCCCTATCCCCTATATAGTGCACTGTCTGATCATTCCCTATCCCCTATATAGTGCACTGTCTGATCATTCCCTATCCCCTATATAGTGCACTGTCTGAATCATTCCCTATCCCCTATATAGTGCACTATGTGCCATTCACCATGTAGTAAACAGTAACTGTGAACAAGTGACCGATTTCAGCTGCAGCTTCAGCGTTTGTTTATAATGTAGGGGGCGGGGCTTCAGATTCTAGAGAGCATTTGATTGGACACTAGCTCACAGATAACAATAAGGCTAACATATTCATACTAAAAGTTCAGTAAAACTTCAATTTTGATTTCATGGGGACTTTAAATAAAGTGTACTGGCCATTCAAATTCAAACCAATAAGGATAAATATATTAGCGTCAATAATGTTCTGTTTCTTATATGCGTGTGCTGATTAAGTGATTCCAACGAAAACTTCCAGTTCGGGAGGTTAAAAAAACATCAATTTTCTCCACAGGGGAAATTCTTTTTAACGGTAACTTGTAAGCTAAGATGTTGTTAAGCGTTGGTGTATGCTTTTATTGAAGCCACCCATTTGCATTATTGTGGTGAATTGATATACATTACCAATGATGCTGTACAGAACACTCCACCAATCAGAGAGTCCCGTGGAGCAAATCACTCCAGAAGACCTCTGAAGGGAACGCCCACTCATGAAGTGCTCCATCATTTTGAGTTTGATTTTGTCATGTGCAGTGTTTCATGGGATTGTAGTTCTTTGTCTCATTAAAGCTGTTAGGTATGCTGTCTTGTACCTTTACCTATTTTCATTTTGTTTTTTTGTTTTTTTGCTGTGTTGTGATGATGTTGTGATTCACCTCATATCTGTTTGGATTTAATGGTTAATAACGCTTGAAAGAAGCCTGTTTTTAAAACCTCTATGGGGAAAATGAATGGAATTCCTGGTCTGGAATGACGTTCATTCTCTATGAGGCTGGAAATAGTTCAGCGTTCATTTCCTCCTATTCTGATTTATGAGTGGAAGCACTTTGAGAAATAACCATGAATTCATGGACAGCGTTTGAAATATTACTCTGGCGGATATATTAAATCTGTTATCATACAGAATACTCCTCTACCTGATATAACTGTGACAATAAAGAAGGTCCTATTTATGAAATGTGTATTTAAACTTCAAGTCTAATCCTCTGGATCCAGTTTGTTTTACCATGTCCTGTGAATTCTGTTCATATTTACTTCCCCCTGGATGATTGAGACCAGAGTAAGTCTTTTAATGAATGCCTTTAATAATTGCATAGTCAGCAATTTATTAAGGGATTTTTTTGTGGATTTGGAGAAGACTGTGTTCCTCGTGGCATTCTGTGGAGCAGGGGTCTCCAAACTCGGTCCTGGAGGGCCGCTGTCCTGCAGAGTTTAGCTCCAACCCCAATTATACACACCTGAACCAGCTAATCGGTGTCTTTCAAGGCCCTAGTAAGACACTAATACCCCTTTTCCACCAAAGCAGAGCTAGAGCTAGATCGGAGCCAGAGCCTAGTTTCAAATCGGTTCTTTGTGTTTCCACACCCAAAGCCCCAGCTCCGAGCCAGGAAAAGTGGTTCTTAAGTAGCACCAAAACATTGCTGGGCTAGAACAGGGCTAGAAGTAAGAACCAATTACGTCAGGCGCTGGGGGCGGGGTCAACAAGACGAACACAAACTTGAGATCCGCCATTTTTGAAATAGCAGCTAATGGAGCTAACAGCTGCTGCTCGTTTGTAATCTCCGTCTATACAAATTACGGCGAACTGCATGAATGCGCTGGATCCGCTGTGTTTTCGTTGTGTTTTGATGCCGATGTAGGATCGTAAAGCCATGTGAATCAATAGTAACGCAACGTTTGCTTTGTTGATGGAAGGCTTGTTTGCAGCAGTGCTGTGCAGACCGATCGGCGTATGATAACGAGTCCAGCGAGAGCACATGACTCCTTATGCTTTTGATTCACTCATGCGTTTTTTTTATATATATATCATACGTGGATCGGTCGGCGCAGCGCCGATGCGTCTCGAACAAGCCTGGTGTATGTGTCTTTCCCACTGCCCAGGGTTGCCAGGTTTTCACAACAAAACCCGCCCAATTGCTTCTCAAAACAATCCCAATCGCGTTCCAGGGGGGGGATTCCCCAGTAAAATATGTGTTCTCTTTCATAGGTTCACTCGACGCTGCGTCACTTTAATGACGTAATGGGACGCCCTCTGGGTGTGCCGATTGTCTGAAGCCCTTATAGAATCACGCCAATTGATTGGCTGATGGCGCGCACGTCGCCCCACCTAACGTAGTCACCTATATTAGCGCGCGCGCGCCATCTGCTCCTCAGATTTCTCTGCCTTCACGAAGCGGCCATTTCATGCCCTTCGGTTATCGATTTTTCTGGCCCAAAAATTCTAGGATTCAGTCGATATTTACCTCAGCACTTCAGCGACCGCGGATTGTGGAACTTTGTTCTCCTTGTGGTGAAGTGCTATGGAATTCCGACGTTGCCCACCGCCGTGCACTCGCTTCATCGCGATCGACAATCCCCACAGTAAGTGTGTTAAATGTCTGGGATTTCCTCACGCACGCGACGCGGTTCAGGGGTTCTCTAACTGTAAATACTGCGATAACCTCCTTCTCAAAACCCTCCGCTCGAGGCTCGCGGTTTTTGAGAGGGAGTCATCCGTTTTTCCCCGTCGCGCTCCCGAGGCCGCGCAGGCCTCTCTTGGATCCGGGACCTGGGGTTCGGATGTAGAGCTCGAGGATGTGGAGTGCGAGCAGACGGGCCTCGCCCTTTCTCTCCCTCTCTCCCCCGAGCACGTGCGCGGGACTCCGCCTGTGGAATACTCGCACGATTATCTCTGTCCCAGCCCGGAGGCACGCGATGCGGTTTCCTTCGGACTGGAGGATGTCATTTTCACTGCAGCATCCGACTCCGAGGATTTCGTTGCTGCAAATACTGACGACGCTCTCCCGCCAAGCGGCCAGGAAGCGCGGCCATCAGCGGCATATGACGAGCTCGTGGATGTACTCGCGCGCGCTACACAGAAGCTCGCGATCGAGTGGCCGGATGAACCCCGCGAAGCTCAATCTTCTCGGTTGGATGAGAGATTCCTCAGAGGCCCTAATTCTAGGCCTCCGCGGAGGAAGCTACCATTCTTCAGTGATCTACACAGTGAGATTTCTAGATCCTGGAAGCAGCCATTCTCAGCCCACCTAACTAACGCAGCAGCCGCTGATTTCACCAACCTCGTGGGTTTTGAGGAACAGGGCTATTCCGCTATTCCCGCGGTTGAGGACACGCTGGCCACTCACCTCGCGCCATCTTCAGCTCCCTCATGGAAGTCCCGCCCCCTTCTTCCCACTAAGCCGTGTAGGACCACTTCTGCCCTGATTGGCAAATCCTACATGGCGGCTGGTCAGGCTGGCATGGCCTTTCATACTATGGCCATTCTCTAGGCATATCAGGCAGATGTATTGAAGGAAATGGACGAGGGCACCGGTTTGACACCAGAAGCTGTAAAGGAGCTTCGTAAAGCCACGGATTTGGCGTTACGGGCTACTAAACACACAGCTCGCGCTGTAGGGCGCTCTATGGCGGGCGCGGTGGCGGCGGAGCGCCACTTATGGCTCAATCTCACTGAGATTCGCGATAAGGAGAAAGTTTTCCTTATGGACGCTCCGATTTCCCAGTCCGGATTGTTTGGGGAGGCGGTTAATACTGTGGTTGAGAAGTTCAGATCTGCAAAATCCCAGTGTGCCGCTCTTAAGCAGTTCATGCCGAGGAGAGCGAGGGACGCTCCTTCCCCCTCCCCCTCTCAGTCCAGAGATCGCCCCTCTTTCAAAAGAGAGTTTACCGCCCGGAGGAGCGACCAGAGTTATCCTCCACCCACCACGGTCTGGGGAGCTCGCGGTCGTCCATTTCCCCGTCAACGTCCTCACAGACGCATCGACCCAAAGCGGCCCAGCAAACCTTCTGCTTCGGCCACTTCGAGTCGCTCCTGACCCTTCGGTCAGAAAAAGGGGAGCTGCAGTTCACGACCGGGGCTGGGTCAGACCGCGCAAGCGTTTCTGCCCGCCCCCCACCAGTTCTCCCTATCCAGCTCTGTCATTTCCGCCGCCCAGCGCGCTTCGGAATACAGAACCGACTCTATCCTCGCCTTTTTCCGGCGCTGAAGGAAGGAGACGCTGTCTGCTTTCTCCCCTCACGTCTGATTGGCTCACCATCCGCCACTCGTCCAGACGGAGACACATCCGGTCTTCTCCGGGAACCAGAGTGGCCCAGCCTTCCACTGCCTACTCCGCGCCAGGACGCCTCGTGCTCTCCTCTGCGGATGGCCACACCCCCCTCAGAGGTCCAGCTCGACACCCCAACTCAGGTATGTCCACCGCACCTCATCATACCTCCCACTTTGTCAAATTTCTTCCACGAGTGGAAGCTTTTGCCAGGGATATCATCCTGGGTCCTCCGCACGATTCAGTCAGGATACACGCTTCAGTTCTGTCGCAACCCTCCTCGCTTCGACGGGGTCGCTCAGACGGTAGTAAACAGCGCCTCTCAGGCTTCTGTGCTACAACAAGAGCTCTCTTCTCTCCTCCTAAAGGGGGCAATAGAGGAAGTTCCGGCAACAGAGGAGAAATGTGGCTTCTTCAGCCGTTATTTCCTTGTTCCGAAGAAAGACGGCGGTCTGCGTCCCATCCTGGACCTCCGCCGCTTGAACTTCGCCCTCTACAAAGGGAAGTTCAAGATGCTAACGCTAAAGACTATCTTGTCTCAGATACGTGCGGAGGACTGGTTTGTCACTATAGACCTGAGAGATGCTTACTTCCATATTCAGGTTGTCAGACGACACAGGAAGTTTCTCAGGTTCGCCTTCAAAGGGAAGGCTTATCAATACAAAGTCCTTCCCTTCGGCCTTGCCCTGGCACCAAGGATGTTCACGAAGTGTATGGATGCTGCTCTGGCCCCGCTGAGGCTCCAGGGCATTCGTATTCTCAATTACCTGGACGACTGGCTCATTCTGGCCCACTCCAGGGAGTTAGCCTGTCATCACAGAGATGTCGTTCTTCGACACGTTCAATCTCTTGGCTTGAGAGTGAACACAGACAAGAGCGTTCTTACTCCGGCTCAGCAGACCACCTTCTTAGGTGTTTGTCTGGATTCCGTTCCGATGCAGGCCCGTTTGGCCCCTGCTCGGATTTCCAGTATCACAACATGCTTGGTCCGCTTCAGGCTAGGCCATCATGTTTCTGTGGGTACGTGTCGCAGGTTCCTGGGTCTCATGGCCGCAGCTTCCCCAGTGCTTCCCCTGGGACTGCTCCATATGAGGCCCTTCCTCTGGTGGATGAAACGCTCAGGGGCTCGGTCAACAGGATCGGCCCTTCGCCTATTGAAGGTGTCACGCGGCTGCTTTCGTGCCCTATCAATGTGGCGAGACCCTCTTTTTCTTCAGAAATGGGTCAAGATGGGGGCTGTTTTCCATCGCCAAATGGTTACGACGGACGCCTCTCTTACCGGCTGGGGTGCGGTATTCGAGGGCAGACCAGCTATGGGGATCTGGGAGGGGGAAGTTCTCTCCTGGCACATAAATTGCCTGGAGTTGAGAGCGGTATCCCTGGCCCTTCAGCATTTTCTCCCCTCACTCGGGGCGCATCATGTCATTGTCAGGACCGACAACATGGCAGTGGTGTCTCACGTAAATCGCCAGGGAGGATCACGGTCGCGCACCTTGGATAGGCATGCGCGCCGACTCCTCCTGTGGTCTCAGGACAAGTTTTTGTCCCTGAGAGCAGTCCATGTACCCGGAGTCTTAAACCTCGCTGCAGATTATCTGTCGAGACAGAAGCTCCGGTCGGGGGAATGGATGCTGAACCCTCAAACTGTGTCACAGATTTGGGAGATGTTCGGGAAAGCGGAAGTGGACCTCTTTGCCTCGAAGGAGTCGTCCCAGTGTCGGCTCTGGTTTTCTCTGAGCTCTCCGGCCCCGTTGGGGATAGATGCGTTCGCGCATCCATGGCCCAATCTGAAACTCTATGCGTTCCCGCCCATCAAGCTGATTCCGGCGGTTCTGTACAGAGTAAGGGAGAGTGGGGCCAGCCTCCTGCTGGTGGCTCCACACTGGCCATCCCAGACTTGGTTCTCGGAGATGGTTCTCCTCCTGGACTCCTCCCCATGGGAGATACCGGTCAGGAAGGACCTTTTAACACAACTTCAGGGCAGGATTTGGCACCCTCACCCGGAGATTTGGAAGTTGTGGGTATGGCCCATCAAGGGCCAACGACACTAAACGCTGGTCTTTCTGCGGACGTTCAGGAGATCATTCGCTAATGCGAGAGCCCCTTCCACAAGGAAGCTCTATTCCTCCAAGTGGAGGGTCTTTGAGTCGTGGTGCTCGACTCATGCAGCAGATCCAGTTAACTGCCCGGTTGGTTCAGTTCTGGAGTTCCTGCAGGAGAAGTTTGCTGCTGGAGCAGCGGCCACCACCCTTCGGGTCTATGTCGCAGCTATAGCTGCCGGTAGGGAGTCGGACGAAATCCCTCTAGGCAAGCATAGACTGGTTTCATCTTTCATGCGAGGGGTTAGGCGCCTGAGACCAGCACGCTCCCCTGGTATTCCCTCTTGGGACCTCTCCGTAGTCCTTGAAGGGCTAACTTTGGCTCCATTTGAGCCTTTGGAGTCAGCTCCTGAGCGAATTCTGACTCTCAAAGTTGCTCTTTTGTTAGCTTTGTCTTCTTTGAAACGAGTGGGCGATCTACAGGCTCTCTCTGTTAACGGGACCTGTATGGATTTTGCCCCTGGCCTAGTCAAGGTTACCTTAAGACCTAGGCCGGGTTATGTGCCCAAAGTTTTGTCCACGTCATTTCGCTCTCAGGTTATTACTCTTCACTCCTTTCACCCCCCTCCGTTTGACTCGGACGAAGACGAGAAACTTCATTTGCTCTGCCCAGTTCGAGCGTTGAAGTGTTATGTTGACCGTTCAGACGGCTGGAGGAAATCTAACCAGCTGTTAGTGTGCTTCGGTGCTCGCCGCCGCGGGCTTGCCGCTTCGAAGCAAAGGGTTTCCCATTGGGTGACAGAGGCTATTTCCTTAGCTTATGAGGTGCGTGGTTAACCTTCACCTCTTGATTTTAGAGCGCATTCTACCAGAGGTGTGGCTTCCTCTCAAGCACTTTTTAGAGGGGCTCTTTTGGAAGATATTTGTGTGGCGGCAGGTTGGTCCTCTCCGCACACTTTTGTGAGATTCTATAGTTTGGATCTCGACATTGCTCCGGGTTCGCATGTCCTGTCTGCTTAACCTTGTCATGCAGGTTATCTGGTGTTCTTTGAGCCAGATACGGCAGCGCTTTAGCTTGGCGTGTTTGGTATATCGTTCCCATTACGTCATTAAAGTGACGCAGCGTCGAGTGAACCTATGAAAGGTTCCCGGGGGTAAATATCACATAATTGGGGTCGCTTCATCCCGCGGACATGAAAAAACAGCCCGCGGCAAAACCACAGACTTGGTAACACTGCCCCTGCCTCGCTAGTGTTGCTGAGAAAGATGAGACGTATACAGTGACGTAAGACCTGGCTCTGTTGTGGCTCTCAGCATGTGGAAAAGCAAACGGTTCTAAGAAGGCTCCTCAGTCGAACCAACTATGAACTGGGACTAGCTCTGGCTCTGAATTAGCTCTAGCACTGCCTTGGTGGAAAAGGGGTATAATTAGCTGGTTCAGGTGTGTTTAATTGGTGTTGGAGCTAAACTCTGCAGGACAGCGGCCCTCCAGGACCGAGTTTGGAGACCCTGCTGTGGAGGGTGCTCTGGGAGTATGGGGTCCGGGGCCCCCTGCTTAGGGCTGTTCGGTCCCTGTACGACCGGAGCAATAGCTTGGTCCGCATTGCCGACAGTAAGTCAGACCTGTTCCCGGTGCATGTTGGACTCCGGCAGGGCTGCCCTTTGTCACCGGTTCTGTTCATAATTTTATGGACAGAATTTCAAGGCGCAGCCAAGGGCCGGAGATTGTCCGGTTTGGGGACCACGCGATTTCGTCACTGCTTTTTGCGGATGATGTTGTCGTGTTGGCCTCCTCAGACCAGGACCTTCAGCGTGCACTGGGGCGGTTTGCGGCTGGGATGAGAATCAGCACCTCCGAGGCTGTCTGAGGCAATGGTTCTCAGTCAGAAAAGGGTGGCTTTCCCACTTCAGGTTGGTGGAGAGTTCCTGCCTCAAGTGGAGGAGTTCAGGTATCTCGGGGTCTTGTTCACAAAGGGGAGGGAAGGATGGAACGGGAGATTGACAGACGGACAGTCTGTCATGGTAAAGAAGGAGCTGAGCTGTAAGGCAAAGCTCTCGATTTACCGGTCGATCTACGTTCCTACGCTCACCTATGGTCATGAGCTGTGTGTCATGACCGAAAGGACAAGATCCTGGATACAGTTGGCCGAAATGAGCTTTCTCCGCAGGGTGGCTGGGCGCTCCCTTAGAGATAGGGTGAGAAGCTCGTTCACTCGGGAGGAGCTCAGAGTAGAGCTGTTGCTCCTGCACATCGAGAGGAGCCAGCTGAGGTGGCTCGGGCACCTATTTCAGATGCCTCCTGGAAGCCTTCCCAGGGAGGAGGCCCCGGGGAAGACCTAGGACACGCTGGAGGGATTATGTCTCCCGGCTGGCCTGGGAACGCCTTGGGGTTCCCCCGGAAGAGCTGGAGGAAGTAGCTAGGGAGAGGGAAGTCTGGGCGTCTCTACTTAAAATGTTGCCCCCGCGACCCGGCCCCGGATAAGCGGAAGATGATGACAGAAAAACATCTAGACAGAAAGTGGCAATCTATGGCATTTCTTGACAACATTCAGATTCATCCATTCATCTACGTATATAGCTATTTGATCCACGGTTGATGCAAAATAGTAGAACATTTTAAGTTACAATTCACTGAATTTTTAACCATTGCTGTTTTATTCATTTTTTAAACACTCATTGAAATCATGAGATTAAACATGATTAAATACACATTTACTTCTTTATATAGGTTTTTTAATATAAAATAGCATTTACTTTGCGCTCCACTAGTATTGACACCATTGATAAAGATGAGCAAAGGCGGCTGTGAAAATAAATCTGCATTGTTAATCCTTTTGATGTTTCATTCAAACAAATCAGGAACTTCGAACCTTCTGTTGAAGTAAAACAATTGAAAGTGGGGTAAACTCACATTATGAAATATATGTTTTTCTCCAATGCATGTTGGCCACAATTATTGGCACCCCTAGTGAAATATCGCTGAAGTATATTCATTCGTTTTTTGTTTGTTTTCTTTGCATGAAATTGTCCAGCCATGACTGGAGTATAAATATGAGGAAACACAAAGGCCAAATTCCCGTAATCATTCATCACAATGAGAAAAGCCAAAGAATATAGTTCTGATGTGCAGCAAAAGAGTGTTGAGCTTCACAAAATAGAAAGTGTAGTGGGAAACAAGTGGGAAAACAGCTAAAGCATTGAAAGTCTCAATTTCCACCATCAGGGCAATAATTAAAGGGGTCATGAACTGAGAAATCTAGTGAAGTGAAAACTTCCTTGTTAGTCAAAGAAAAGCTTTTATTGACACCAGGCCCAGCAAACGACAGGTCTTTAAAAGTGGGGATCTATGACGTCAAAGGGAGGCAAGCACCGCCTCTGCAGAAGAAGATCAACGCCTACTTCATCACTGCCTGTTTAGCCCCGCCCACCGATTCACGCATGACATGCAATAGAATAGGTAGCCTTTAGTAACATAGGCCATGTGGTGTTAAACCAGATTGTGTCTGTAAATCAGACCAGTGACTAAACATCAACTTGCGTTGTTTCTCTTAATAGGATGAAAATAATCTGTTATTTAATGATGATTAAATTCTATAAAAAAAGCGATCAAAGACAGCTCCCTTTGCTATCGTTGGAGCAGCGCGTGCTGGAGCTGTCAATCAAACAGGAGAGTTTATCAGTGACTCCCGTTTTATTCAACGAATCTCTTAACTATATCACATTTGCACTGTTAGTGTAGATCAGTGGTTCCCAACCTGTGGGCCTAGGGGGCCGCTGTGATCCTCCGGGTTGGCCGCAAGATAACTTAAAATTAATTTGAATATATTAATATAATTAATTAATTTTATTATTGATCCATTAAATAATAAAAGATAAATTATATAAATTAAAAATATAAATTACAACAAAGAACCACCTCTCTCGTACGTATCCTGTGATTGTTTTGCATTCGGAGCAGCCCAAGGCGTTCCTAATCGCGCTGTGTGATATACTGACTGAACGGCGGCTCAAAACACCCAACCGCTTCATGAACACAGGATACGCAAACTACCCATTTCAGTTGGATAAAGCAAACCAGTGTCGCTAAAAAGTTTTGATGGATGATGGTTGTAATGAAGATAAAGACGATTACAGTGACATACATTAGGCATGCGCTTGTCCGTTATAATTGATGCATTGATGTGTATGTGCGCTCTCGGGAACGGAGGAGACGTCGGGACCAGCGTCTCTGACCTGGGACTGGAGTCTGCGCAGTAGTTACCTCGGAACCGGCATCTGTGCAGCAGTGACCTCGGGACCAGAGTCTGCGCAGTAGTGACCTCGGGACCAGAGTCTGCGCAGTAGTGACCTCGGGACCAGAGTCTGTGCAGTAGTGACCTCGGGACCAGAGTCTGCGCAGTAGTGACCTGGGACCAGAGTCTGCGCAGTAGTGACCTGGGACTGGAGTCTGCGCAGTAGTGACCTCGGGACCAGAGTCTGCGCAGTAGTGACCTGGGACCGGCATTTGTGCAGTAGTGACCTCAGGACCAGAGTCTGCGCAGAAGGGACCTCAGGACCAGAGTCTGCGCAGTAGTGACCTCAGGACCAGAGTCTCTGCAGTAGTGACTTAGGACCGGAGTCTGCGCAGTAGTGACCTCAGGACCAGAGTCTGCGCAGTAGTGACCTCGGGACCAGAGTCTGCGCAGTAGTGACCTGGGACCGGCATCTGTGCAGTAGTGACCTCGGGACCAGAGTCTGTGCAGTAGTGACCTGGGACCGGAGTCTGCGCAGTAGTGATCTCAGGACCAGAATCTGTGCAGTAGTGACCTGGGACCGGAGTCTGCGCAGTAGTGATCTCAGGACCAGAGTCTGCGCATTAGTGACCTCGGGACCAGAGTCTGCGCAGTAGTGACCTGGGACCGGCATCTGTGCAGTAGTGACCTCGGGACCAGAGTCTGCGCAGTAGTGACCTCGGGACCAGAATCTGTGCAGTAGTGACCTGGGACCGGCATCTGTGCAGTAGTGACCTCAGGACCAGAGTCTGCGCAGTAGTGACCTCAGGGCCAGAGTCTGCGCAGTAGTGACCTCAGGACCAGAGTCTCTGCAGTAGTGACTTGGGACCGGCATCTGTGCAGTAGTGACCTCAGGACCAGAGTCTCTGCAGTATTGACCTCGGGACCGGAGTCTGCGCAGTAGTTACCTCGGGACTGGAGTCTGCGCAGTAGTTACCTCGGGACTGGAGTCTGCGCAGTAGTGACCTTGGGACCGGAGTCTGCACATTAGTGACCTCGGGACCGGAGTCTGCACAATAGTGACCTCGGGACTGGAGTCTGCACAGTAGCGACCTCGGGACCGGAGTCTGCGCAGTAGTGACCTGGGACTGGAGTCTGCGCAGTAGTGACCTCGGGACCGGAGTCTGTGCAGTAGTGACCTTGAGACTGGAGTCTGCGCAGTAGTTACCTCGGGACCGGAGTCTGTGCAGTAGTGACCTCGGGACTGGAGTCTGTGCAGTAGTTACCTCCGGACTGGAGTCTGCACAGTAGTGACCTCGGGACCGGAGTCTGCACAGTCGAGACCTCTGGACTGGAGTCTGCGTAGTAGTGACCTTGAGACTGGAGTCTGCGCAGTAGTTACCTCGGGACTGGAGCCTGCACAATAGTGACCTCGGGACCGGAGTCTGCGCAGTAGTGACCTCGGGACTGGAGTGTGTGCAGTAGAGACCTCGGGACTGGAGTCTGCGCAGTAGAGACCTCGGGACCGGATTCTGTGCAGTAGAGACCTCGGGACTGGAGTCTACGCAGTAGTGACCTCGGAACCGGAGTCTGTTCAGTAGAGACTTTGGGACTGTAGTCTGCGCAGTAGTGACCTCGGAACCGGAGTCTGTGCAGTAGAGACTTTGGGACTGGAGTCTGTGCAGTAGTGACCTCGGGACCAGAGTCTGTGCAGTAGTGACCTGGGACTGGAGTCTGCGCAGTAGTGACCTCAGGACCAGAGTCTCTGCAGTAGTGACTTGGGACCAGAGTCTGCGCAGTAGTGACCTCAGGACCAGAGTCTGCGCAGTAGTGACCTCGGGACCAGAGTCTGCGCAGTAGTGACCTCGGGACCAGAGTCTGCGCAGTAGTGACCTCGGGACCAGAGTCTGTGCAGTAGTGACCTGGGACCGGCATCTGTGCAGTAGTGACCTCAGGACCAGAGTCTGCACAGTAGTGACCTCAGGACCAGAGTCTGCGCAGTAGTGACCTCAGGACCAGAGTTTCTGCAGTAGTGACTTGGGACCGGCATTTGTGCAGTAGTGACCTCAGGACCAGAGTCTCTGCAGTAGTGACCTCGGGACCGGAGTCTGTGCAGTAGTGACCTCAGGACCAGAGTCTCTGCAGTAGTGACCTCGGGACCGGAGTCTGCGCAGTAGTTACCTCGGGACTGGAGTCTGCGCAGTAGTTACCTCGGGACTGGAGTCTGCGCAGTAGTGACCTCGGGACCGGAGTCTGCACAGTAGTGACCTCGGGACCAGAGTCTGCACAGTAGTGACCTCGGGACTGGAGTCTGCACAGTAGCGACCTCGGGACCGGAGTCTGCGCAGTAGTGACCTGGGACTGGAGTCTGCGCAGTAGTGACCTCGGGACCGGAGTCTGTGCAGTAGTGACCTTGAGACTGGAGTCTGCGCAGTAGTTACCTCGGGACCGGAGTCTGTGCAGTAGTGACCTCAGGACTGGAGTCTGTGCAGTAGTTACCTCCGGACTGGAGTCTGCACAGTAGTGACCTCGGGACCGGAGTCTGCACAGTAGAGACCTCTGGACTGGAGTCTGCACAGTAGTGACCTCGGGACTGGAGTCTGCACAGTAGCGACCTCGGGACCGGAGTCTGCGCAGTAGTGACCTGGGACTGGAGTCTGCACAGTAGTGACCTCGGGACCGGAGTCTGCACAGTAGAGACCTCTAGACTGGAGTCTGCGTAGTAGTGACCTTGAGACTGGAGTCTGCGCAGTAGTTACCTCGGGACTGGAGCCTGCACAGTAGTGACCTCGGGACCGGAGTCTGCGCAGTAGTGACCTTGGGACTGGAGTGTGTGCAGTAGAGACCTGGGGACTGGAGTCTGCGCAGTAGAGACCTCGGGACCGGAGTCTGTGCATTAGAGACCTCGGGACTGGAGTCTATGCAGTAGTGACCTCGGAACCGGAGTCTGTGCAGTAGAGACTTTGGGACTGGAGTCTGCGCAGTAGTGACCTCGGAACCGGAGTCTGTGCAGTAGAGACTTTGGGACTGGAGTCTGCGCAGTAGTGACCTCGGAACCGGAGTCTGCGCAGTAGTGACCTCGGAACCGGAGTCTGCGCAGTAGTGACCTCGAAACTGGAGTCTGTGCAGTAGTGACCTGGGACCGGCATCTGTGCAGTAGTGACCTGGGACCAGAGTTTGCGCAGTAGTGACCTGGGACCAGAGTTTGCGCAGTAGTGACCTCAGGACCAGAGTCTGCGCAGTAGAGACCTCAGGACCAGAGTCTGCGCAGTAGTGACCTCAGGACCAGAGTCTGCGCAGTAGTGACCTGGGACCAGAGTCTGCGCAGTAGTGGCCTGGGACTGGAGTCTGTGCAGTAGTGACCTCGGGACCAGAGTCTGAGCAGTAGTGACCTGGGACTGGATTCTGCGCAGTAGTGACCTCAGGACCAGAGTCTGCGCAGTAGTGACCTCGGGACCAGAGTCTGCGCAGTAGTGACCTCAGGACCAGAGTCTGCGCAGTAGTGACCTCAGGACCAGAGTCTGCGCAGTAGTGACCTGGGACCAGAGTCTGCGCAGTAGTGACCTGGGACTGGAGTCTGCGCAGTAGTGACCTCGGGACCAGAGTCTGCGCAGTAGTGACCTGGGACCGGCATCTCTGCAGTAGTGACCTCAGGACCAGAGTCTGCGTAGTAGTGACCTAGGGACCGGAGTCTGCGCAGTAGTGACCTCGGGACCGGAGTCTGCGTAGTAGTGACCTCGAGACTGCGGTCTGCACAGTAGTGACCTAGGGACCGGAGTCTGCGCAGTAGTGAGCTCGGGACTGGAGTCTGCACAGTAGTGACCTAGGGACCAGAGTCTGCACAGTAGTGACCTAGGGACCGGAGTCTGCGCAGTAGTGAGCTCGGGACTGGAGTCTGCACAGTAGTGACCTAGGGACCGGAGTCTGCACAGTAGTGACCTAGGGACCGGAGTCTGCACAGTAGTGACCTAGGGACCGGAGTCTGCACAGTAGTGACCTAGGGACCGGAGTCTGCGCAGTAGTGAGCTCGGGACTGGAGTCTACACAGTAGTGACCTAGGGACCAGAGTCTGCAAAGTAGTGACCTAGGGACCGGAGTCTGCGCAGTAGCGACCTCGGGACCGGAGTCTGCGCAGTAGCGACCTCGGGACCGGAGTCTGCGCAGTAGTGACCTCGGGACCTGAGTCTGCGCAGTAGTGACCTGGGACTGGAGTCTGTGCAGTAGTGACCTCGGGACTGGAGTCTGCGCAGTAGTGACCTCGGGACTGGAGTCTGCGCAGTAGTGACCTCGGGACTGGAGTCTGCGCAGTAGTGACCTCGGGACTGGAGTCTGCGCAGTAATGACCTCGGGACTGGAGTCTGTGCAGTAGTGATCTCGGGACTGGAGTCTGCGCAGTAGTGATCTGGGACTGGAGTCTGCGCAGTAGTGACCTCGGGACTGGAGTCTGCGCAGTAGTGACCTCGGGACTGGAGTCTGCGCAGTAGTGACCTCGGGACTGGAGTTTGCGCAGTAGTGACCTCGGGACTGGAGTCTGTGCAGTAGTGACCTCGGGACTGGAGTCTGCGCAGTAGTGATCTGGGACTGGAGTCTGCGCAGTAGTGACCTCGGGGCCGGAGTCTGCGCAGTAGTGAGCTGGAATTAGAGCCGCGATATCAAAAGCCCGCCCACACTCTCACAGATGCAGAACAATTCATTATGTTGGTGTGAAATAAACAGTTATGGAAATGTAAAAATTAAAGCTAAAGCTCCAATCTCCTCCCAAAAATCCCGGAAAAAGTAAGTTGGTGCCTCAGTGACAACTTCACTCAAAGATGCCATCAATCTCAGCTGTCAATCATGATGTCAACCATAAACAGCATTAAATAACTAACTAAAACCAAACTTATTTAAAAACGAACACTTGAAATGAAATCAGCGTGATAAAAACTGCCTAAAACGACAGAAACCAACTTTGGGAAAAAATTATATGAAGTGTAATTTGATTTAGTTTGTCTCGCGTCCATTAGAATACACGGAGGGGCGGGGGTTATGAGCTGTACTGATGTACTGATAAATGAAGATATTTTAGTTGAAATCTGATGGCTCTGAAAGGCCTCCATTGGCTCAATGGCACGTTACACTCTCAAGACCCTTAAAAGGTACTAAAGACGTCGCTACAAAGTCCATCTCACTACAGTGGTTCTAAAATAACTTTATGAATCTGCGACAATAGTTTTTGTGCGCAAAAAACCCCTAAATAACGACTTACATAGTGATGACGATTTCAAAACACGGCCTCATGAAGCTTCGAAGCGTTATGAATCAGCGAGTCGAATCAGCGGTTTGAATCGCCAAATTTCAGCAGTTTGGCGGTTTGACAAGCGATCCAAATCATGATGCGTTAGGGAACCAATAAAACATGCAATTAATGCATTTATGATTCATGTCTACCAGTGCACATTTATCCAATGTTATGCAGAGGAAAAGAAAACCTCTCCATTTAAAGCATTTCAGCTCTCTTTGAGCTTGACTTATTGTGTACTTTTTGCTTTCTCTGTGTCAGGAGGATAGCATGTACCCAAATGATAAACACAAAAGCACATCCCATTGAGAATATAGTAAATATTTACATATTTTAATAACTTAAACGTGTCAGTGAGCTGAAAAGGGGATCGGGGAGCGAAATACATAGTCATCATCTGCGCAAAATTACCTTGTGAAAACATAGAGCTGACCCATCGCATGATGTTATGACAGTGCAGCCAATGAAATGTGCTTCGTTTTTGTTTTTCCAGCATAGAAAGTCCATCACACAAATTGATTGGAGGAACAACTTCAAAGACATTTGCCATGACCCTGTCCATGTCCCATAACTAGCCAGTCACATTGAAAGGGACATTTGTAAACGCACTTAATATTATCTTAACTAAACACACAGGGTCTGAGCAGAACCTCTTTTCTTTTGTCATTGCCCGGCCTCTTGTATGACTGATGTTTTATGCTGGTTTTGTAGAAGAAAAGCATGATAAACATATACCCATAATGGCATAGTTGCATATCACTACACATTTATGGCATTGTGTCCCTTTTTGGGTCACACTTCTGCCTCAGAGTATAACTAACTAACTAAATAAACAGGTATACACTGCAAAAAATGCTTTTCTTACTTATTATTTTTGTCTTGTTTTCAGTCCAAATATCTAAAAAATCTTACATTAAGAAGCATTTACTTGACAAGCAAAAGTTTTTTTCTTGTTTTGGGGGGAAATAACTCAAAATTAAGGGACTTTTTGCTTAAAATAAGCAAAATAATCTGCCAATGGGGTAAGCAAAATAATCTTGTTTTCTGTTTGAATTAAGATTATTTTTCTTACCCCATTGGCAGATTATTTTGCTAATTTTAAGCAAAAACTCACTTAATTTTGAGTTATTTCCCCCCAAAACAAGACAATCATTTTTATTTGGCTAGTAAAGGCTTCTTGTTTTGAGAATTTTTAGGTGTTTGGACCAGAAACAAGACAATAATACTAAGTAAGAAAAGCATTTTTTGCAGTGGATTTAACATTGCGACTTTATTTTAGTATTACTTTATCATTTAGTATTAACTACAAGTAGCCTATTAAAGCTGAAGTATGTAATGGCTACACCATTGACATCATGTTCTCCTGATAGTCCCAAGACTCCCACCCCAAACTCACGTCATTTGTTGAGCCAATGTTTCTGTGTTGGGCTGGTCAGGATGCAGTCTTAATATTAATAGTGCCACAGTGTCCCAGTGTTTATACTTTTGGGGGAAATCAGCCTTCAGATGACGTGTGCATATTAATGCGGAATAGGAGAAAGTTACATCACCTTTTAACATACTCGAATATTAACATACTCAAAATGTAGTAGTTTGGGATCTACTAATTACAGCAAGTAATTCTAAATATCTTATCCTGACTGCTGTATGGGTGAAATATTGACAAATGCATCACAAAAAGCAACTGGGTGAACAAAAAAAGTGAATATTTTAGTTTAGACCTGGATTCTCTGTAACTTTACACTCATATACTCTAGTTCCAGACTGAATTTTAAAGTTGGCATGATATGGAAGTTGCTTTATAGTATTTTCTTCCCTATTGTGATATACACTCACCTAAAGGATTATTAGGAACAGCTGTTCAATTTCTCATTAATGCAATTATCTAATCAACCAATCACATGGCAGTTGCTTCAATGCATTTAGGGGTGTGGTCCTGGTCAAGACAAACTCCTGAACTCCAAACTGAATGTCAGAATGGGAAAGAAAGGTGATTTAAGCAATTTTGAGTGTGCCATGGTTGTTGGTGATAGACGGGCCGGTCTGAGTATTTCACAATCTGCTCAGTTACTGGGATTTTCACGCACAACCATTTCTAGGGTTTACAAAGACATCCAGTATGCGGCAGTCCTGTGGACGAAAATGCCTTGTTGATGCTAGAGGTCAGAGGAGAATGGGCCGACTGATTCAAGCTGATAGAAGAGCAACTTTGACTGAAATAACCACTCGTTACAACCGAGGTATGCAGCAAAGCATTTGTGAAGCCACAACACGCACAACCTTGAGGCGGATGGGCTACAACAGCAGAAGACCCCACCGGGTACCACTCATCTCCACTACAAATAGGAAAAAGAGGCTACAATTTGCACGAGCTCAACAAAATTGGACAGTTGAAGACTGGAAAAATGTTGCCTGGTCTTATGAGTCTCGATTTTTGTTGAGACATTCAGATGGTAGAGTCAGAATTTGGCGTAAACAGAATGAGAACATGGATCCATCATGCCTTGTTACCACTGTGCAGGCTGGTGGTGGTGGTGTAATGGTGTGGGGGATGTTTTCTTGGCACACTGGAGGCCCATTAGGGCCAATTGGGCATCGTTTAAATGCCATTGCCTACCTGAGCATTGTTTCTGACCATGTCCATCCCTTTATGACCACCATGTCCCCATCCTCTGATGGCTACTTCCAGCAGGATAATGCACCATGTCACAAAGCTTGAATCATTCAAATTGGTTTCTTGAACATGACAATGAGTTCACTGAACTAAAATGGCCCCCACAGTCACCAGATCTCAACCCAACAGAGCATCTTTGGGATGTGGTGGAACAGGAGCTTCGTGCCCTGGATGTGCATCCCACAAATCTCCATCAACTGCAAGATGCTATCCTATCAATATGGGCCAACATTTCTAAAGAATGCTTTCAGCACCTTATTGAATCAATGCCACGTAGAATTAAAGCAGTTCTGAAGGCAAAAGGGGGTCAAACACAGTATTAGTATGGTGTTCCTAATAATCCTTTAGGTGAGTGTAGACCGATCAGGCATAACATTATGAATTGAATAATGAAGTGAATAACACTGATTATCTCTTCATCACGGCATCTGTTAGTGGGTGGAGTAGTTAGGCAGCAAGTGAACATTTTGTCCTCAAAGTTGATGTGTTAGAAGCAGGAAAAATGGGCAAGCGTAAGGATCTGAGCATGGCTAAATTGTGATGGCTAGACGACTGGGTCAGAGAATCTCCAAAACTGCAGCTCTTGTGGGGTGTTCCCGGTCTGCAGTGGTCAGTATCAAAAGTGCTCCAAGGAAAGAATAGTGGTGAACCGGCGACAGGGTCATGATGTATGATGCTCTGGACCACGGAGCAAAGGAAGATGGTGACCTGGTCTGATGAATCACGTTTTCTTGTACATCACGTGGATGGCCGGGTGCGTGTGCGTGGCTTACCTGAGGAACACATGGCACCAGGTGCACTATGGGAAGAAGACAAGCCGGCAGAGGCACTGATGCTTTGGGCAATGTTCTGCTGGGAAACCTTGGGTCCTGCCATCCATGTGGATGTTACTTTGACACGTCCCACCTACCTAAGCATTGTTGCAGACCATGTACACCCTTTCATGTAAACGGTATTCCCTGGTGGCAGTGGCTCTTTCAGCAGATAATGTGCTTGCCACAAAGCAAAAACGGTTCAGGAATGGTTTGAGGAGCTCAACAACGAGTTTGAGGTGTTGACTTGGCCTACAAATTCCCCAGATCTCAATCCAATCGAGCATCTGTGGGATTTGCCGAACAAACAAGTCTGATCCATGGAGGCCCCAGCTCGCAACTTACAGGACTTAAAGGATCTGCTGCTAACATCTTGGTGCCAGATACCACAGCACAACTTCAGGGGTCTAGTGCACTCTAAAAAATGCTGTGTTAAAAACAACACAAGTTGGGTTGAAAATGGAGAAACCCAGCAATTTGGTTGTTTGCACCCAGTGAATAGGTTAAATGTTTGCTTAAAACAACCTGGGTTTGTCCAATTTCAACCCAACTTGGGTTGTTTTTAACCCAGCATTTTTTAGAGTGTGGAGTCCATGCCTCGACGGGTCAGGGCTGTTTTGGTAGTAAAAGGGGGACCAGCACAATATTAGTCCAAATGTTATGTCTGATCGGTGTATATCAGAGTGAAACGGCTTCTTAAACAAGAATAAATGTAGGGCGGGGCTTTATTTTGTCCATGGGGAATTGATTGGTTGGTTGTAGCTTTCTATTGGTGGATCTGATGTGAGTGAGAGGTTCCCCCGCCCTTGACATCAGAGAAGAGATGCGATGTCACTTCAAGAAGCAGGGGAAGTTATTTTGATTAAAGATTATGGGGGAAAGTGAATAAAAAAATAAAAAAATAATAATAATATGTGCATGTATAAGTCATTTAAAATAAATATGCAATATGCCATAAGAATTGTCAATTTTGATTTCATGGTGACTTTAAAGCAGAGCATCAACAATGTGCTGTAACCTTTCCTTTACATCATTTTCCATTTCATTTATGCATTTAGCAGACGCTTTTATCCAAAGCGACTTACAACTTGGGGGTACAATAAGCGATTGGTCGTGGAGAGTCGAGTGAGCGCAACAAGTGCCTGAAATATTTAGTCCGTGTACATTTCTCAGTGTAGCACAGGCTAGAGTAGGGCGGGAAAGAGGAGGAAAAGAGGAAAGGAAAGTTTTTTTTTTTTTTTTTTTTTTAGGAGGTTAAATGCCCTTTAAACTGTATTATTCATGTTTCACAACTTTTGTTGCCATAAGTAGTTATGAATTAGTATTAAACAGATCCAATATACAATGTACAATGTTCACAGCACATTAGTCAAGTCAAGTCACCTTTATTTATATAGCGCTTTTTTACAATGCTGATTGTTTCAAAGCAGCTTCACGGTGTTAAACAGGAAAATAATGCTACAGAATTTGATTCGGCTGTACAGCCGCTCTGGAGAAAACGGTAATTTCAATTATCATACAGTGACAATGCGGGCAGATCAGTAATTATTTGAAAATGTATATTGAACATTATACCAACATTTGTCAAACCTGGTATCACCTTTTAAGTCAACAGGTGTTAATGTGCACGATTCACCAGTCTTTCATCAAAATGTAATAACTTGTAACATCTGACATGATTGTTATCACAAATCACTCTTATTTTGCAACCACCTCTCAATATTCTGGTATAGAAATCCCACTTTTCACAGTCCAAACAATTTCCAATGGAGTTCTCCCTCATTTTTCAAGTATCCTCTTGCACTCGGATACACAATTCCAGAAGTAAAAATGGGTTTCATGTTGACGTCCATCCCCCTACCAATGTCATTCCAGTTTTTTTCTGGAAACATGCAATCTTGTTTTACAGTTCTTATAAATGTATATTTATTATCAGGTAATGATAGCCCATTCATTGTGTTCATGTCACCCAGGGATGATGCAACAGTCAACCACAGTGCTAAATATTGTCATTAAAATAACTGATATTAAGTAAATCATATGTGGTTACAATTAGAATAATTTCAGCCTGCAAGGAGCACATTTCTGTGCCAAATTTAGCCCATAATAAGCTCGCAATTCCTCCTCAGCTGGGGTCTCGTTTCTAAAGCTGCTGCACTAACATTTTATGGATGTGAGCCATTGACACTAATGTAAGGATGCCAAGGGGATATGTTTGGTTTGGCAAGAGGCCCCAGCGAAAGCATTCATCTGCCTCTCACCTCGTGTTCCTCCACTGCTCCAGCAGAATTAATAAATAGATCTTGGTAAACAGATCATCCGTTATACACCTTAAGCAAAACAACGCGGTGACTCCCTTTGCATTACCTTTGATGGGGTAAATTTTGATTCACGGCACAAAACTGCATTCAGTTCTCTCGGACTGCATGACTGTTTTAATGTGATCATTTATTGTCAATAGCATTTCGGTACATTGCAAAAGTCCAGTTGAGAAAATTACTGCAATTTATGCGCTGTTGCAATGAGCAATAATTGCATGGAGAAATTACACTGAAATACTTTCAATGCCGACCTTGTATCAACATACAAAACAGTCAGATATTTCTGTAATCATTACCGTCACAAGCTGCCTAACATGTTAATTGAGTCTGCTTATAACTGAATACATTATATTTACTAAAAACATATCTTATAGGTGTAGCCTGTATTACTGCAATATGGACATGGACTTTGACACATCGATTGTAACATTGAAACATGCATGCTGCTGTAACCGGTCCTCCTCGACCTGCTCCGAGTGGGATTCGAACCGGAGTCTGCGGCGTGGGAGACGGGCGCGATAACAAGGATGCTAAAGACTGCAAAACCTAGTGTTAGGCCAGGGGAGTGAGGTTTACACGTCCGTTTATGTCTGTTACACTCACTCCCATCCGGGTCACGGCACCAAATGTAACCGGTCCTACACTCCCCCCCTTCGAGCAAGATTTAAACCAGGGTCTCCAGCGTGGGAGGTGGGCACGCCAACAAGGACGCAACCTCTAGCACCAGTCGCTAGTGTGTCTCTTGAGATCAGGGGAGTGAGGTTTACACGCACAGCTCTTACTGGCCTACGTCCGTTACACTCACCCCCCTAAACCTGACTAACATCCGGGTCAACGGCACCAAATGTGACCCGCTCAGAGCAGGATTCGAACTGGGGTCTGCGGCGTGGGAGACGGACGCAATAACAAGGATGCTAAAGACTGCAAAACCTAGTGTTAGGCCAGGGAGTGAGGTTTACACGTCCGTTTATGTCTGTTACACTCACCCCCCTAAACCTCACTCCCATCCGGGTCAAGACACCAAATGTAACCGGTCCTACTCGACCCACTCGGAGCGATATTCGAACCGGGGTCTCCAGCGTGGGAGGTGGGCATGCCAACAAGGACGCAACCTCTAGCACCAGCCGCTAGTGTGTCTCTTGAGATCAGGGGAGTGAGGTTTACAAGCACAGCTCTTACTGGCCTACGTCCGTTACACTCACCCCCCTAAACCTGACTAACATTGAGATCACGGCACCAAATATAACCGGTCCTACTCGACCCACTCGGAGCGATATTCGAACCGGGGTCTCCAGCGTGGGATGCAGGCACATTAAAACAAGGACGCAACCTCTAGCATCAGCCGCTAGTGTGTTTCACTCTCTTGAGATCAGGGGAGTTAGGTTTACACACAAGGCTCTTACTGGCCTACGTCTGTTACACTGCTTTGGAACAATGTATTGTGAACTATACAAATACAAATAACCTTGAATTGAATTGAATACTTTGCAGAAAGATTTTTTTCTGTCGTAAGTAATGATGTGACCTGAAATAGTATTTGCATTTGTATTTTCTAATTTGCTGATATGGTTTCAGCAGAAATAAACTAAATGAGAAGGATGGGATGGTAAATTGATTGATTTTCATTGTATTCTGTGCTGACTGTACCTTTTAGTTGTATTTGTCCACAATAATGGTCATATCATTTTTTATATCTCCGGGAATGGTCTGTCTAAAAAATTGCCAGAACGTTCATTCATAGCAAATCACTAGGTGTGTGGCCAATGACAATATTAAAAAGTCCTATATGATTTAATGTGATATGATAATGGAAGGACTTATAGTACTACTATTAAGTATTTTATATAATAAGTAAAATTATTATATAATAAATACATTTTATTATATAATAAAAGTAAAAATAAATACATTTTAAATGGTAAAATAATTGTAATATGTTTCTTGAGCCTCAAAGCCTTGTAATAAATAGAAATAACTCAAAAAGTAAATGGAAAATCCTTGTCCTGAGTCTCAGAAGGTTATCTTGGAGCACAGTTGGGTTATATATCTGACTAATTGAGGCTGGATGTGAAAATCCCATTAGGTCCATCTAATAGATTTAACATGTGTACTCGCCACCTGATAGCTGGAGGCTGCATTACTGTATGATCATATGACTAGGGTGCGAATTACGAGGGGAGGGGGGGGGGGGGGGGGGGGGTGTAGGTTATGACCCCCTCCAGAGTAAGTCAAGACAAAAGGTTAGGCTTGGAAGTACATAAACATTTTAATAGTGTCCACAGCTCTGTCTGAATGAAACTTATATCCGTAATAAATCATTTCAAGCACCATTAAAAACGGGTCATATTGCCTAAGTGTGTCAAACTAAGTGCATTTTTTTTCATAAGGTGAATGAACATACAGTAACACAACACAGAATGAAACATATTAATAAACCTTTTCTTGAAATATATATATATATATGTAGTAACAAAGTTTACTTTGAATGTTAAATCTTGCATAAGAGAGGGCAAGCTGGACATTATGCTTAACAGGTGTCATAGCTGTAACTATTTCATGGCTTTTTAGCATGGTTGGAATATTGTATTGACCAGTGGGGGGGGGGGGGGGGGGGGGGGGGGGGGGGGGGGGCAGAATCAAGATGCATGTTGACTAAATTCAAGCATTAAAGAGAAGACAGTGTCTTCACTTTTATCTTTTTACACATTAATTTCCCACATATAATTGAATGAGGAAAGGAAAAACAAAAGAAAACAGGAATAGACTAGCATGTTGACTACTTGAACATACATTTAGCTCTCCTTTCTTTCTGGTCAGCAAATTTCTCAAAGTCTCTCTGATTAAAGTCAGTCTTCTCAGTAATGTCAGGACGTTTGCATTGTTCAGTTAGATATTTGAGGTCTCTTACCCCCGTTGTTGTCCACAAAACTTCAGTACCGACACTTAGAAATGAAAGACAGGGAAAGCAATAAAGGGCATTGCTAACAACACATCCAGCCAGCCACTTACGTTTATCATGACAAGCGCGTGAAGCTCCGAGTGCAGCTGCGTCCTGTCACTGGCATGCTGCTGCTGGATTTGTAAATCGCGTTGGTCCAGTTCGGGATCCTTTTTTTTCTTCCAACGAACGCCTTGAGAAAGAATTTGGTTTAACTGCTGCCATCTCTACGAAACGGATCATCCTAATAAGGTTTTGGCGGAGTCGGAGTGACGATGTCGCCCGCGCACTTCCGCTTTAGTGGCCAAGAGCGTAAAGTTGAATGACAGGTGACGAGAACCAATCAGATTGGATAAAATAACACGCATCCAATTCTGATTCGCCAGGGACGCAGCGACCTACATCCGGAGGAGGATCTTTAAGAAACCAATTAGAGACCAGCTTCAGGTCACATGCTGCCTGTATATTTTTAGACTCAAGGCCAATTTATACTTCTGCGTCGAGTGTACGGCGTAGTGTACGCCGTAGGCTACGCGCGTAGCCGACGCTGTCGTGAGCATTATACTTATGCGCTGTTGTCTGCGTCAATGTGCAATTACACATGCAGACACTAGTAGGCAGTGTCCTCGGGCATGTTGGTGTAATCAAGACAACAGCCGAAGAAGAAGCAGCTTGTTGTGTAGAATCTGTACATTCATGTCGGAATATCAGCAGCAGTGAGAGAGCGGCTTTTCTTGCAGCTTGAGTTGTTGTATCTAATACAAATTAAGCATCTGTTGATTAGTAAAGTTAAATAAGGCGATCTGGCGCTGGAATGTGTTTGTGAAATCATGCGGAGCTCGTGGTTTTAATGAGAAAATAAATAAACTATACTCAGCGGATCTATGTATTTATTTACTACCATAAAGAATAGCTGGACTGCAAAATATTGTGTTATAGCAGACGTAATTACTATCATCCAATTTCTGGACACACACACACACACACTCCTATCGCAGATTTTTTATTTATTTATTGACCTGAGGGAAGGGTTCTGGCAGACCAATCACAGCGCTTGCGGTCCGCGTAGAATTGACGCGTTGTTACATTTTTGGAGAGGTGCGCGTCAGGCTACGGCGTAGGGTGCGGCGTATCCAAAGCGTCTATGCGTAGGGTACGCCGTACCCTCTGCGTGCACTCGACGCAGAAGTATAAATTGGCCTTCAGATAGACATCTATTTGTCCGGCGTCCCTCGCGCATGAAACAGCATGAAACATATTGAAGAACATATAGAATAGTTAACCCATCAAAGCCAGTTTTTATTAAATGCTGAGGCTCTTACTAACAGCCAGCACATCGTATGAGTAAACCATTTTATTTTTATTTCACTTTTATATCATTTTTGTATCCATGTATATTTCTGGAATTTTGATGGGGGCGGCGCCCCAGCGCCCTCTATTGACCAGCCGCCACTGGTATTGACCAATCAGTTCCCAAGACAAGAACTATGGATTTTACAATTACATTTAAAATGTACAATAGTTGTGTAAGCCAGGTGCAGATAGACAGATGAAAAAGGCTCGAAGATGTGGATAAAGTTCAAATGCAAAATGAGACCGGACAAACACTGAGTGAAGGTGAGGATCTAACATACTCATGGTGAAGATTAGTGACAATGGAAATGGATGAGTGGCGGGAAAACGCAAACAAAGGAATACGCACATGTGATGAATGTAAACAAACTAAAAGTCCATGAACACGAAACTAACAAACACAACTGATATATCGTGACAGAACGCCCCCCCCCCCCCCCTGGAAGGCGGTGTGGAGAGGGAGGAGGAGGCTTAGGAGGCAGATGAAGTGATGGTGATAGTTGGCAGCAGAGCCAATGGATCCCAGGGCGCAGACTGAGAGCTTTTGGAATTGAGCGACACCGCTAGCACTGGCGAAATCAGAATGCCCGAGGACTGAGGTGGAGCCGGTGTGACGGAGGACAGAGTGTCGCGGAAGGCTCGTAAGTCTGTGGTGTAGGCAGAGTGATGACTGACCAAAGTGCAGCCGGTAGGACGAGGGAACCTGGTGGAGCCACAAGATCGAGGGTCTCTGGTGGAGCAGAGGGTGGGAGGAGCCTAGGTGAAGTTGACTGATCGACAGGCCAAGGTGGAGCCACAGGATCCTCTCACTCAAGCGAGGCTGGTGGTTGCACAAACTGTGGCTTCACATCACAGCATGATGTTCCCGGGGAAGACGAAGGGCTGCAGGCATCCCGCAGAGGTGGGGCTGGAGGACTGGCTGAGCAATGCGATGAAGATGACAGAGGTAAACTTGACAAGATCAATAACGGTAATTACAATTCCCAACAGGTCGATGATACAGTCTTACTGCTGTCTTGAAACAAAAATGATTACGAGCAAACAGATGTTTGGCAGTCCATACAAGATTCAGTGCTGTCCTGAAACAGCAATGACTCAGAACAGACAGATGATACCAGGTGGGAGGCAGTACCTCTGTGTTCAAATCCATCAGCCAGTCCCCTGTGTCCAAATCCACCAGTATTCCCTCTGTTTCTGCTGTCGCTGGCTCACACCCCTTGTCAGACGCACTTTGAGAGACAGGCTCCGGGGTGATGATTGGCGCTGTCACTTCCTAGTCAGGCTCTGGCTCACGCATCGTGGCAAGCAGTCACTCTCCATCTGCCGGGGGTTTACATGAAGTCTCCGCGGTCAAGGGTGGTGGTGGTGGGCTGGGCTCTGGGTCTGGCAGTGTCCTGGATCTGGGCCAGACGCTCTCCAGACACCGGATGATGAGGAGGTCCTCTGGGAGGTCTACAGGGTGGTGGTAGCTGGCCCCGATCCAAAACAGTGACTTGAGGGTCTTGTCGCCATAGGAGCAGGTGACGGCAAAATGACAAAATTGTCTGTGTAAACAAAAAAAAACGCCCTTTTGGGCAATCACCGCCAACTTTGCTGCATAATCCATATTTTAGGTCAGGTCTTTTGTTAGTCAGATGCAGACAGTCAGATGAATGAGGAATGAAGATGTAGATAATGTTCAAATGCAGAGTCAAATACACAGTGAAGGTGAGGAACTAATATACACATAGTGATTAACTAAATGATGAACAGCTGTAATGAGGATAAGTGTCCATGAAAACTCAAACAAAGGAATACACGTGATGAATGAAAACAAACTAAAAGTCAGAAGGCGAACTGCAGGTATATCCATAGATCCATAGCTGTTTTTATAATCCTTTTTTTTTGAGGTTCAGTGTTCTATCAGGTGATGGTGTGGCTTTCCAAACTGCAATTTCTTTATTTAACTAGACAAGGGGTGGCGAACTCCGGTCCTGGAGAGCCTCAGTCCTGCAAAGTTCAGCTCCAACCCTGATAAAACTCACCTGCCTGTATCTTCCTAGTAACCCTTAAGACCTTGACTAACTTGTCCAGGTGTGTTTGATTAGGGTCGAAACTCTGCAGGACAGTGGCTCTCCAGGACCGGAGTTCAACGGAGTTCAATCTGGCAGTACGTTTTGGGAGTTCATTTTAGTCCATCCTGAAGTCCGTTTTGCAGAGATGGACTAAAAATGAACTCCCAAAACGTACTGCCAGATTCTGGAAGATGAATTCTTCAAACAGTGGTACTAGAGGATGTGGTGCTGGTCCTTCAAGAGTCATTCTCAACCTATCTGTCCATAAAGCCTATAAAAAAACCTTCTTCATGTATTTTACAACATTTCAGCTTGTGATTCTTATTTAGTGGGGGTCATTTTTTAGGATTCTTTACCTAACTGAAGTCTCTGAGATCCTGACACCTTGCACTTCTGGAGACTCCAGGTAGGTTGCAGCTCTGGAAAATGGTGGCGCTGGAGACTAAAGGGTTCCTGATGGTTTCACCCTTAATTCTTCACCTTAATTCTTAATTCTTTTGCAGTTAACAGGTGTCTTTTCTTCACCACCTGTTTTTGTCAGATCCTGCTGACCCAACGAGCATTTCACTGTCCAATGGTCACGCCTTAACTGCAATGTCTAGTATTGCATTAGTATTGCATCCTTCTCATGGGCATTTAATACTTTTTGACTTTTCAGTCTGAGTTAAATCTCTTTTTTGGCTCAATTTATCTGTAAAAGAAAACATGCCTAATAATTCTGCACACCTGAATATAAGGTGATTTTCATTTCCAGCCTTCATGAACAATTATATATCACTTATACATTATTAAATACTAAATCAATAGTAGTTATTAGGATTACTGTGGTTTGGAATTGGTCAAATGTGCCTGGAAAAAAAATATGATCAGAAAATCAACGTGCCTAATAATTCTGCACTCCCTGTATAACGCGCGATCAGTTTAACGTTGGGGGGAATTTGTTGTGTCGCGTCGCCTCTCGCCGCATCTAATGTAGACAGGATTGCTTTCATTTTTTAGGGTGCTTGGTCGCTCGCTCAAGGTGTAGACTCAGTGAAAGTTGCCGAATTGTTGTGTCATAAAAGACAGAAACCTCTGATGCAGGGAAGATAAGGGATACACTGCTCTTCTTATTTAGTATTTTTGTCTTGTTTCTAGTCTAAATATTTAAAAATTCTTAAATCAAGATGCATTTACTAGATAAGTAAAATTATATTTTTTTCTTAAGTGAGTTTATGCTTAAAACAAGCTAAATTATCTGCCAATGGGATGAGAAAAATAATCTAGTTTCTGATTGAAATCGTGTTTCTGTCCCAAACAGAAATAAGATAATTTTTAAAGATAATCAAAAACTCACTTAATTTAGATTCCCCCCCCCCCCCCCCCCCCAGAAAACAAGGAAAATATATCATATGTCATTTTACTTAAAATGCATCTTGATTTAATAATTTTTAGATGTTTGGACTGGAAACAAGAAGAAAAATACTAAATAAGAAGAGCATTTTTTGCAGTGTAAAGACAGAGGTAAAGTGATGTATAGGCTAATGAATGAACAGTTTATTTAATATTGCTTTTATATTGCATAGAGGTAAAAAACTAATGTTCGCTAAATAATTCCAGTTTTACCTTAAACTGTATGCAAGCAGTCGTTCTGGGTTCTCCAGAGGCCACATGACAGTGTGATTTTGTCCAAAAAAATCATATCTGTTTTTTAAAACGCATGTAATATCACTTTTTTAATAGCCTAATGTTTTTATTCTACAGTTGTGCAGTTTTAAGGGGACATATGGCAAATTTAAAATGTATAGTTCTCAATGAATAGTTTGTGCATGAATGCCAGATGCACTCTTGCTATTTGTGTTTAGGCTGTAGATGCTATTTTTGTATAGTTTAACTATCATCAGCCTTTAAAAAAATTTATAATAATAATATCATGAACATAATGACGGGGTAGAAAGGACTGGACATCATATAAAACAACAATACATTTTTTTTTAAAAAACATCAATGCATTACAAAAATAAAACAGTAGTAGTGTTTCCACAACTTGATACAAAAGGGGCACCAAGTAAAATCTTGCCTAGGGCAGCAAATTGGTCAGGGCCGGCCCTGGTCTAAAGTGGCTTCCGAGAACTGACATAGGACTTTGCGTGACTATCCAGTTCCCGCTGGATTTCGTCCATAAGCTTAATAAAGCCTGAACCCTGTCGTCGTCCATCTGTCGTATTTTTTAAAACTTTATTGTTGATTTCAATAGAAAACAACTCTTTCTGCATGCACCACACAGACTTTTAAAAATGGTGGTTGAAATGAAATGCTGCCTAAACTCAACCAATCAGCATGTTCAGTGCCCAAGTCCCACCCCCGAAAGTTCCTGAACTTTACTACCTCGCAAGCAGGGACGTTTTAAGGGGGACATTTTTACCCAGAACTTCATTTAGGCCATGTCCACACTAATACGTTTTCATACGAATTGAGCATTTGAAGGCGCGAATCACGCAAGTTGAAAAATTTTAACTTTGGCGGATATTCGCACCGCGTTAACCAATCAGGAGCTTGCTCTAGTAGTGACAACAAAATCATATGTGGATACCCGGAGCTGTACGATACATCTTCGTACTTTATAGAAACAGGAATAAAAAGGATCTTGCTTGGAAGAAAGTGAGTGAGGAGGTCGGACAGTCTGGTAAGTTGTAAAAAACGCTCTTTACTCAATTTGAGCTATACATATGAGACTACAAGCTAGCTTAAGACGACAAATCGAGCTTATTCGCCGTATTTTAAAACAATCCATGTCAGCCATTTCACAACGAGACTGGAGCTGCCTGGCAGAAGCCCCTTCCATGACGCGAATTCGCATCTGTTGTGAAGTTAATGTCACGCACGAATGAAGCGAGTAAACTCAAAAATGTTCAAGCGTCCAGCTACGCGCGAATAGCGCAATTTATTTGCGCAAGTTGCATCTGGTGTGAACTCACAGTGAGACGGTGTTTTAAGTCAATGAAAACGTAGCTTTTTGAAAACACTCTCCAAAGCGGATAAATTTGAAAACGCTGTCTTTGCGTTGTAGTGTGGACTGTGAAAACAATGACGCATGTTTAGTCATGTGACGCATATTGCACCAATAGGTATTCATGTTTATACCGCTATATTGTGCCTGTTATGTGCTATGTATAAAATATGATACTTTGCGCACTCTTCATATCACAATCCTGCAAAGATGACTCAAAATTGACTCGCAATTGCTGTCCTGTGGCAAAACATGACAGCAGTTGCGTTTTAGACCAAACATATAATGGTGAGTGAGTGCGACCTGGATGCATCAGTGAAAGGTGAGATATGTTTCTTAGTAAAATGATTTAGACTGACTTTTATGAGGTTTAACACAAGCACAGTAAGGTGCATTTAGCGTTTTCAGACGTTTCAGTGTGGACAAGAAACTTTTGGAAAACGCTTGATAACGCTAGTGTGGACAGAGAGCGTTTTAAAATGAAAACACCATTTTCAAATGTATCCAGATCAATGTAGACATAGCCTTAGACTCTGGTCCCTGCGGTCGAAACCCACAGAGTACCACCCCAAAGTTTCCTCGTTCCTGGGGAAAGTTCCCGCGGTGGAAACACGGTTTAAGTAACTGACATTAATCTCATTAGTACAGACCAGTCTTTAGAAATCAGAATAAAACAGTATTGTCAAATTCTGTAAATGTATTAATAATAATAACAATAATATAATTTGGTTTTATTAACTATTTGCATTATTAAATGTTTTAGATTTTTTGTTGAACTTTTTCACTGACCCCCTTAGACTATTTAATGTCCTTTCAGGAAAATGTAAACACTAAAAAGGGAAACGCAAAAGTAACAAATAATCAAAACAGTAAAAGACGGAAAAGGAAACATCCAAAAGGCAATGGTTTGGTCAGCAGAAATTGCAAAATAAAATGTTATGTTTACAAAATATATGTGTGTGTACTGTGTATAATTATTATCTATATATAATTACACACACATGCATGTCTATATTTAAGAAATATTTGCATATAGGCCTACTGTATAATTGATCTTAATTGTTTTTCCTTAAATATTATTATTGAATATTATGTAAACACAAACTTTTATTTTGGATGGGATTAATCACGATTCATTTTTCCCCAGCACTAATAAAATGACAATATTTAGCCCATAGACCATGTGACAACATGCCCCGTCCTAACATACTTGAACAACTATGTCCAAAATACGGTTGTAGCTATGGGGGTTCTTATAATTAAATAAAAAAAAAAAGAAACAAATGAAATCAGTCTTTTGACTCAAACTTTATATCTAGTGAGATAACTAACCCCTGTGACAACTAGCCCCGGTGTCACCTATACATGCTGAATGAACTTCGAATGGACACCCGGTGCTGTCGTCTAGCCGGTGTCTGTGATTGGTCAGCACCTGCTCACCTCCTTCATCCAAACTGACATGAGTTGGAGGAAATACAGGCAGCATCCACCCCCCCCCCCCCCACCACCTCACTTCGCGTCGGCGCTGCTCCCTCCACCGCGTGCGCTTCATTCTCTATAGTAATGCTACAGTGATCCGAGGAGATTCGCAGGTTTAGACAGCGTTATCATCGTCCTCACGAGACATGCGTGTGCTACTGACCATAGGAGGGTTTATATTGTTTTTGGCGGTGCGGCAAACACACGCGACTGATTCCAGCGGCGCTCATGACACCTCGCAGGAGAGATCAGTGAACATCCAGAAGAGAAGACTCTCTCTGCAGAACACAGGTAGGCACTAACACTAACGGGGCTTTTGCGCAGTGGCTGCACACAAAACCAGCGACAGCTCGCCCGTGCGTGGGGTTGCGCGAACTCTTGGTGTTAAACTTTTATGTTCTGTCAAACAACTTGTCATACCGGTTACCAGAACTACATTAAAAACAAAGAGTTGTTTTTTTTTCTTCCTTAATACGTTTTTATCAAATGTAGGCTTCTTAATATGACAGATGGCATAAGGTTTTTCAATGTAATAAATATGCAATTTCACACCGTTGCGGAAACGTTGTGGTGACGTTATTAGCACGTCACCTCGCGTCAGTAAAGCATATAGATCAAATATGACACTTTAGTGTTGTGTTTTTGTATTTCTTATGTAATCTGAATAACTATAACCCCGTAGTTCTCCTGTTGTTTCTTAGATATTAAGAAACAACAGGATATTTAATATTTTAGTAGTTCATATTTTTTTCTTAATATAATATTTCTAAATTTGTTTTTTAAAGTGTTGCATCGCTACCTCAGAAAATATGTACTCATTAGCAAGTCCATTCAAAATGCAAAACTGAATTTTATATATATATATATATATATATATATATATATATATATATATATATATATATATATATATATATATATATATATATATATATATATTAGGGGTGTCAAATGATTAATTGCATCCAAAATAAACCTGTTTTTACATAATTATATGTGTGTGTACTGTGTATAATTATTATGTATATTTGAATACACACATACATGTATATATTTAAGAATTATTTGCAGGTATATATATATATATATATATATATATATATATATATATATATATATATATATATATATACATAAATATTAGTGCTGGGTAAAAATTAATCGTGATTAATCACATCCAAAATAAAAGTTTGTGCTTACATAATGTGTGTGTGTATATGAGTATAATTATTATGTATATAATTTAAACAAATTTTTTATAAAAATAAATAAATTATATATATATATATATATATATATATATATATATATATATATATATATATATATATATATATATATATATATATATAATGTATACTTGACACGTTTTACAAATAACATTCAAAATGTGTGTGAGTGTGTGTACATGTGTATAACTATTATGTATATGATTTAAACCAATTTTTTATTAATAAAAAAAAAAATATATATATAAGAAATGATATATACAGTATATACATGCAAATATTTCTTAAATAAATACATGCATGTGTGTGTATTTATATATACATAATAATTATACACAGTACACACACATTATGTAAACAATCTTTTATTGTGGATGGGATTATTTGACATATGACAGCCCAAATATATATATATATATATATATATATATATATATATATATATATATATATATATATATATATATATATATATATATATATATATATATATATATATATATATTATATACTTCACACGTTTTCCAAATAACATTCAAAACGTTTTAATGCACCATGGTTGTATTTTGTTATTTCCCGTTTCTGAAATGTTTAATTCAAATGTACAGATAATAAAACAACCCAGAAACGTTGGATCTGGTTTTATTGTGGTAGTAAATCAGGTAGGTATTTTCAAAAAAATAAAAATATATAGGCTATATTTTGGTTACATCATTAGTTAAATGCAATTGTGGCATTGTTTCCAGAATTTTTTTTAAACGTTCTACTACGTCACCTAAATGTTTTCAATTGTTCTGAAATATTTACTGTCATTAAGCTTCAATGAGAATGTACACATGGTGAACACACATTTACAACACTGCGTCCAATGTAAATCTGTGGGGGGAAATGGAACTGCAGTACGCTCTAATTGAGAGGCATTGGAGCAGATTTCAATCTGCCCTGCTTATTTTCCTTATGTAAACCTCACTCCAGACCAAGATGATATCAGTCAGTGCATCAGGTCAGAAACTAGTTGTCATGTCTGCTCTTCCTATGTGGAGTAGTGTATTAAATGAATGAAAGTATAAATCCTTTAGTTTAAACATGCTCATGTGAGTAGCCTCTGTTGCCTCTGTGATATAGTTCTGTTCTGTTGTGTTTGTTTTATGTTTCTTCTGAGGATATGAATTACTTTCTTTTCCTCACTGGAATTTCTCCACAAGTTGTAATATTTTAAAATAACATTCGGAGGCAATAAGTGCTAATTCTGTCATTAATTACTCAACCTGATGTCGTTCCAAACCTCTAAGACTTTCGTTCATCTTCGGAAAATATTTTTAATGAAATCTGAGATATTATTCATCAACTCAAAGATCAGTTGTGGGAAACGGAAGCACAAGAATGTTCGCTTCACGTGCAAGAACCAATGAGGTTCATTCTCGTGTTACGCAGCACGTTTGAGCTTCAGCAAGAACCAATGAGGTTCATTCTCGTGTTACGCAGCACGTTTGAGCTTCAGCAAGAACCAATGAGGTTCATTCTCGTGTTACGCAGCACGTTTGCGCTTCAGCAAGAACCAATGAGGTTCATTCTCGTGTTACGCAGCACGTTTGCGCTTCAGCAAGAACCAATGAGGTTCATTCTTGTGTTACGCAGCACGTTTGCGCTTCAGCAAGAACCAATGACGTTCATTCTCATGTTACATAGAACCAATGAGGTTCATTCTCGTGTTTCGTAGAACCAATGAGGCTCATTCTCGTGTTACGCAGCACATTTGAGCATTAGCAAGAACCAATGAGGTTAATTCTAGTGTTACGCAGCACGTTTGAGCTTCTCAATAACCAATGAGGTTCCTTCTCGTGTCATGCAGCACGTTTGAGCTTCCTCAAGAACCAATGAGGTTCCTTCTTGTGTCATGCAGCACGTTTAAGGTTCAGCAAGAACCAATGAGGTTAATTCTAGTGTTACGCAGCACGTTTGAGCTTCTCAATAACCAATGAGGTTCATTCTCGTGTTACGCAGCATGTTTGAGGTTCCGCAAGAACCAATGAAGTTCATTCTCATGTTACACAGCACGTTTGAGCTTCCTTAAGAACCAATGAGGTTCATTCTCATGTTACGCAGCACGTTTGAGCTTCCTCAAGATCTGATGAGGTTCATTCTCGTGTTATGCAACACGTTTGAGCTTCCTCAAGAACCAATGAGGTTCATTCTCTTGTTACGCAGCACATTTGAGCATTAGCAAGAACCAATGAGGTTCATTCTCGTGTTACGCAGCAGGTTTGAGCTTCCTCAAGATCCAATGAGGTTCATTCTCGTGTCGCGCAGCACGTTTGAGCTTCCTCAAGATCTGATGAGGTTCATTCTCGTGTTATGCAGCACGTTTGAGCTTCCTCAAGAACCAATGAGGTTCATTCTCGTGTTACGCAGCACGTTTGAGCTTCTCAAGAACCAATGAGGTTCATTGTCATGTTATGCAGCACATTTGAGCATTAGCAATAACCAATGAGGTTCCTTCTCGTGTTACGCAGCACGTTTGAGCTTCAGCAAGAACCAATGAGGTTTATTCTCATGTTACGCAGCATGTTTGAGTTTCCTCAAGAACCAATGAGGTTCATTTTCATGTTACGCAGCACATTTGAGCTTCCTCAAGAACCAATGAGGTTCATTCTTGTGTTAAGCAGCACGTTTGAGCTTCCTCAAGAACCAATGAGGTTACCAATGAGGTACATTCTCGTGTTACGCAGCATGTTTGAGTTTCCTCAAGAACCAATGAGGTTCATTCTCATGTAGCGCAGCACGTTTGAGCTTCCTCAAGAACCAATGAGGTTCATTCTCGTGTTACGCAGCACGTTTGAGCTTCCTCAAGAACTAATGAGGTTCATTCTCATGTTACGCAGCACGTTTGAGCTTCCTTAAGAACCAATGAGGTTCATTCTCATGTTACGCAGCACATTTGAGCTTCCTCAAGAACCAATGAGGTTCATTCTCATGTTACGCAGCACCTTTGAGCTTCCTTAAGAACCAATGAGGTTCATTCTCGTGTTACGCAGCACGTTTGAGCTTCCTCACGAACCAATGAGGTTCATTCTCGTGTTACGCAGCACGTTTGAGCTTCCTCAAGAACCAATGAGGCTCATTCTCATGTTACATAGAACCAATGAGGTTCATTCTCATGTTACGCAGCACGTTTGAGCTTCCTCAAGAACCAATGAGGTTCATTCTCATGTAGCGCAGCACGTTTTAGCTTCCTCAAGAACCAATGAGGTTCATTCTCGTGTTACGCAGCACATTTGTGCATTAGCAAGAACCAATGAGGTTCATTCTCATGTTACGCAGCATGTTTGAGGTTCCGCAAGAACCAATGAGGTTCATTCTCGTGTCACGTAGCACGTTTGAGGTTCAGCAAGAACCAATGAGGTTCATTCTCATGTTACGCAGCACCTTTGAGCTTCCTCAAGAACCATTGAGGTTCATTCTCGTGTTACGCAGCACATTTGAGCTTCCTCAAGAACCAATGAGGTTCATTCTCGTGTTACGCAGCATGTTTGAGCTTCCTCACGAACCAATGAGGTTCATTCTCGTGTTACGCAGCACGTTTGAGCTTCCTCAAGAACCAATGAGGCTCATTCTCATGTCACATAGAACCAATGAGGTTCATTCTCGTGTTACACAGCATGTTTGAGCTTCCTCAATAACCAATGAGGTTCATTCTCGTGTTACGCAGCACGACTGAGCTTCCTCAAGAACCAATGAGGTTAATTCTCATGTTACATAGAACCATTGAGGTTAATTCTCGTGTCACGCAGCACGTTTGAGCTTCCTCAAGATCTGATGAGGTTCATTCTCGTGTCACGCAGCACGTTTGAGCTTCCTCAAGAACTGATGAGGTTCATTCTCATGTTATGCAGCACAGTTGAGCATTAGAAAGAACCAATGAGGTTCATTCTCGTGTTACGCAGCACATTTGAGCTTCCTCAAGAACCAATGAGGTTCATTCTCATGTAGCGCAGCACGTTTGAGCTTCAGCAAGAACCAATGAGGTTCATTCTCATGTTACGCAGCATGTTTGAGGTTCCGCAAGAACCAATGAAGTTCATTCTCATGTTACGCAGCATGTTTGAGCTTCCTCAAGAACCAATGAGGTTCATTCTCATGTTACGCAGCACGTTTGAGCTTCAGCAAGAACCAATGAGGTTCATTCTCATGTTACGCAGCATGTTTGAGCTTCCTCAAGAACCAATGAGGTTCATTCTCATGTTACGCAGCATGTTTGAGCTTCCTCAAGAACCAATGAGGTTCATTCTCATGTTACGCAGCATGTTTGAGGTTCCGCAAGAACCAATGAAGTTCATTCTCATGTTACGCAGCATGTTTGAGCTTCCTCAAGAACCAATGAGGTTCATTCTCATGTTACGCAGCACGTTTGAGCTTCAGCAAGAACCAATGAGGTTCATTCTCATGTTACGCAGCATGTTTGAGCTTCCTCAAGAACCAATGAGGTTCATTCTCATGTTACGCAGCACCTTTGAGCTTCCTCAAGAACCAATAAGGTTCATTGTCATGTTACTTAGAACCAATGAGGTTCATTCTCATGTTACGCAGCACGTTTGAGCTTCAGCAAGAACCAATGAGGTTTATTCTCATGTTACATAGAACCAATGAGGTTAATTCTCGTGTTACGCAGCACGTTTGAGCTTCAGCAAGAACCAAAAAGGTTCATTCTCGTGTTACGCATCATGTTTGAGCTTCCTCAAGAACCAATGAGGTTCATGCTCGTGTTACGCAGCACGTTTGAGCTTCCTCAAGAACCAATGAGGCTCATTCTCATGTTACAAAGAACCAATGAGGTTCATTCTCGTGTTATGCAGCATGTTTGAGCTTCCTCAAGAACCAATGCGGTTCATTTTCATGTTACGCAGCATGTTTGAGCTTCCTCAGGAACCAATGAGGTTCATTCTCATGTTACGCAGCACATTTGAGCTTCCTCACAAAACAATGACGTTCATTCTCGTGTTAAGCAGCACGACTGAGCTTCCTCAAGAACCAATGAGGTTAATTATCATGTTACATAGAACCATTGAGGTTCATTCTCATGTTACGCAGCACGTTTGAGCTTCCTTAAGAACCAATGAGGCTCATTCTCGTGTTAGGCAGCACATTTGAGCTTCCTTAAGAACCAATGAGGCTCATTCTCATGTTATGCAGCAGGTTTGAGCTTCCTTAAGAACCAATGAGGCTCATTCTCATGTTATGCAGCAGGTTTGAGCTTCCTCAAGACCCAATGAGGTTAATTATCATGTTACATAGAACCATTGAGGTTCATTCTCATGTTACGCAGCACGTTTGAGCTTCCTTAAGAACCAATGAGGCTCATTCTCGTGTTAGGCAGCACATTTGAGCTTCTCAAGAACCAATAAGGTTCATTCTCATGTTACTTAGAACCAATGAGGTTCATTCGCGTGTTACGCAGCACGTTTGAGCTTCAGCAAGAACCAATGAGGTTTATTCTCGTGTTACGCAGCACGTTTGAGCTTCAGCAAGAACCAATGAGGTTCATTCTCGTGTTACGCAGCACGTTCGAGCTTCCTCAAAAACCAATGAGGCTCATTCTCGTGTTACGTAGAACCAATGAGGTTCATTGTCGTGTTACGCAGCACGTTTGAGCTTCAGCAAGAACCAATGAGATTCATTCGCGTGTTAGGCAGCACATTTGAGCTTCTCAAGAACCAATAAGGTTCATTCTCATGTTACTTAGAACCAATGAGGTTCATTCGCGTGTTAGGCAGCACATTTGAGCTTCTCAAGAACCAATAAGGTTCATTCTCATGTTACTTAGAACCAATGAGGTTCATTCGCGTGTTACGCAGCACGTTTGAGCTTCAGCAAGAACCAATGAGGTTTATTCTCGTGTTACGCAGCACATTTGAGCTTCAGCAAGAACCATTGAGGTTCATTCTCGTGTTACGCAGCACGTTCGAGCTTCCTCAAAAACCAATGAGGCTCATTCTCGTGTTACGTAGAACCAATGAGGTTCATTCGCGTGTTACGCAGCACGTTTGAGCTTCAGCAAGAACCAATGAGGTTCATTCGCGTGTTACGCAGCACGTTTGAGCTTCAGCAAGAACCATTGAGGTTCATTCTCGTGTTACGCAGCACGTTCGAGCTTCCTCAAAAACCAATGAGGCTCATTCTCGTGTTACGTAGAACCAATGAGGTTCATTGTCGTGTTACGCAGCACGTTCGAGCTTCCTCAAAAACCAATGAGGCTCATTCTCGTGTTACGTAGAACCAATGAGGTTCCTTCTCGTGTCATGCAGCACGTTTGAGCTTCTCAAGAACCAATAAGGTTCATTCTCATGTTACTTAGAACCAATGAGGTTCATTCGCGTGTTACGCAGCACGTTTGAGCTTCAGCAAGAACCAATGAGGTTTATTCTCATGTTACATAGAACCAATGAGGTTAATTCTCGTGTTACGCAGCACGTTTGAGCTTCAGCAAGAACCAATGAGGTTAATTCTCGTGTTACGCAGCACATTTGAGCTTCCTCAAGAACCAATGAGGTTCATTCTCGTGGTACGCAGCACATTTGAGCATTAGCAAGAACCAATGAGGTTCATTCTCATATTACGCAGCACGTTTGAGCTTCCTCATGATCTGATGAGGTTCATTCTCGTGTTACGCAGCATGTTTGAGCTTCCTCAAGAACCAATGAGGTTCATTCTCATGTTACGCAGCATGTTTGAGCTTCCTCAAGAACCAATGAGGTTCATTCTCGTGTTACGCAGCACGTTTGAGCTTCATCAAGAACCAATGAGGTTAATTCTTGTGTTACGCAGCACGTTTGAGCTTCCTCAAGAACCAATGAGGTTCATTCCAATGTTACATAGAACCAATGAGGTTCATTCTCGTGTTATGCAGCATGTTTGAGCTTCCTCAAGAAGCAATGAGGTTCATTCTCATGTTACGCAGCATGTTTGAGCTTCCTTTAAGAACCAATGAGGTTCATTCTCTTGTTACGCAGCACGTTTGAGCTTCCTCAAGAACCAATGAGGTTCATTCTCTTGTTACGCAGCACGTTTGAGCTTCCTCAAGAACCAATGAGGTTCATTCTCGTGTTATGCAGCATGTTTGAGCTTCCTCAAGAAGCAATGAGGTTCATTCTCATGTTACGCAGCATGTTTGAGCTTCCTTTAAGAACCAATGAGGTTCATTCTCTTGTTATGCAGCACGTTTGAGCTTCCTCAAGAACCAATGAGGTTCATTCTCGTGTTACATAGAACCAATGAGGTTCATTCTCGTGTTACGCAGCACGTTTGAGCTTCCTCAAGAACCAATGAGGTTCAGTCTCGTGTTACGCCTGCACGTGTGAGTTTCCTCAAGAACCAATGGGGTTCATTCTCATGTTACGCAGCACGTTTTAGCTTCCTCAAGAACCAATGGGGTTCATTCTCATGTTACGCAGCACGTTTTAGCTTCCTCAAGAACCAATGAGGTTCATTCTCATGTTACGCAGCACGTTTTAGCTTCCTCAAGAACCAATGGGGTTCATTCTCGTGTTACGCAGCACGTTTTAGCTTCCTCAAGAACCAATGGGGTTCATTCTCGTGTTACGCAGCACGTTTTAGCTTCCTCAAGAACCAATGGGGTTCATTCTCATGTTACGCAGCACGTTTTAGCTTCCTCAAGAACCAATGAGGTTCATTCTCATGTTACGCAGCACGTTTTAGCTTCCTCAAGAACCAATGGGGTTCATTCTCATGTTACGCAGCACGTTTGAGCTTCAGCAAGAACCAATGAGGTTCATTCTCATGTTACGCAGCACGTTTGAGCTTCTGTTTGTGTTCGCTGATAAATGTTTATATGTGAATAAAAGCCTAAACTCCATCTGTTCATCATATAGAGTGATTGTGTCTCTTCAGAAAACATGGACTAAACCACTCAATTCAAATGGATTAGTTTAACGATCTCTTTATGAACATTTTGAAGCATCAAAGTGTCAGTTATGTAAACTATCAATAGATGGACAGAAATCACTCAGATTTCAAAATATCTTAATTTGTGTTCTGAAGATGAACAAAAGTCGTACAGGTTTGGAATGACATGAGGGTGAGTAAATGATGACCTGTCAATCAATATTAGATCGCCATCCTCAGGCTGAATAATGCAACCTCAGCGTATGCTCAGCGATTACAATATGAAGCTTACAAAAAATGTTTATCATAAACTAGCACTAAGACCCTGAATCTGCCCCACCTAAATTTACGGACAGGACCCGCCACTGAAATTGCCCCTTAAAATGAATTAAAAATACTACTGTTAAATACTTTCAAATTATTATTATTATTAAAACTATGAATTACCTCATATTTTATGGTGGGGACAAAAAAAGTGAAAGGACATTCCCAGAAGTCTCTGTGTGCACATCACATATGATCTGTAATAATAATATAGTATTTTACATTTAATTATGACATTTCTGTAATATAATACTTAGACCTTACTTTATGTGTAACTTTGTTTTATTGTATTTATCTGTCCTTGTAATTTGTGTATTTGTTCTTATGTTTAACTGACTGTCCACATGTCTTTAATAATGAGTAATAAATGGAAAGCATTTGACGGAATTTTTTGGTGATCCGTAAAATTATCTGATCTGTGATTCAAAAATGTAATATGAGTTTTGTGATGATTTCACTGCTAATTATGGTGGTTATCAGTGAAGGTAAAAAGCATATTTTGGTCGTTTAAGTAGTTATAGTAACATTAATGTGCCATTCCACCGAATGAGAGCCATTTGCTTGTTGAAACTCTTCTGAATCTAATAACACATAATGAACTATTCAAAATATGTTTTGTGTGTGTGTATATGTAATGTAAGATATTAAACAATGGAATAAATGATGGACCAAACAAAATTTCAATTTTCAAAATATAGCTGCAAGCAGCCATTATCAGGGCCAAGTGCAAAGAAGAAGATAAGACATGCCAAAATGGCTGGGAGTGTCAGACCAACTGCAGCAATGAGCAATTAAACACATTTTAAGATGATTTTAGGCAAAAAGGCTGAAAAATCAATTACAATCACTAGTAATTTGATTTAATGGTTTATCACTTTCGACCAATAGGTGGCACTGTTACGAAACTGATGTTGTGTAGTCCGATTGCGGTAACAATGACACATGCAAAGTTTGGTGTCAATATGCCAAAGCATTGCAGAGTTACAGCCTCAATAGTCCTTTTGTCATCATGCCTCAAATTTGTTGCTGCGGTATACGAAAACGGTTTCGTCAATCAAAACGAAATGCATAACTTTTTGTCAGCATGGTCTGAAGATGAGACATCGGATAAACGGTCTAGGTGGAGTTCGAAAAAGTAGGTTTTGAAAACCAATTAAGATGGCTGACAGCAACTTCGACCAAATATGGCAAACGTGGTATCGAAGTTCTCGGCGTGACCCAGGAAATCTATTGAGACCAGTTTCATTACATTAGGCTAATCTAGTCAAACATTATTAGCATATTTGTAAATTTCATTATAAGTATGGACCAAATGGTGCTCAAAACCTTTTGAGTACCATTTGAGTACCTCCTGCAGAAGACACATACCGAGTTTCGCAACGATACGCTAATGCATTCGTAAAGTATAGCTTTAGCATTTTATATCATAATACTACATTGTAGTCAATGGGAATTTCATGTTTTGTTCTATTATAGCGCCACCAAGAGGCAAAATCCCACCATTTTCGGTGTGTCCTCGGAGGGACCCCGTACATGTGTGTGTCAATTTTGGTGAAAATATCTCATTTCGTTTTGGAGTTCTAGACATTTAAATGAAAAAACATGTACACGTATACAAGACACCTGACTTTGATTGGATTTTACTATCAAATATCTATCAATATTTTGACATTTAGGCATTAGCTAATAGCTATCGACCTATGTTTTTGAACTTCTGACACTGGTTTCGTCTCCATCGGACTAATATATTTTTTTTTAAGCGCTAAATTACAACGCTGCACAAACCATAGGCCGAAAGCCGGCAAGTCTGGTATCGTTGGACTCGGCAATGATTCATAAGTCAACCACACCCAAAGTTATAAGCGTTTGAAAAAAAATCACCACTAGATGGCGCTATTTCGAAACTTCTCAGAAACCTTCAGGGAATTGTGGTGATGACCCATACCGAATTTTGTAACACTGCGTTCATGTTTTCATAAAATACAGCCTTTTAGCACATAATTCAAAATGGCTGATATGGTCAAATTGCGAAACTGTGCATGTTGCCTCAGGTCATGCTTGTGATTACATGTACCAAGTTTGGTTTGAATACGATAAAGCATTGCGGAGATAACCGTAAGTGTATTTTCACAACCGCTACATAAAATATGTTTGCACGTTGTTTGTGAACGGATTGACCAATCGACTTGAATTGTCGGAAGGGTCTTAAGATGATCTGGTTCAATTTCCGTGACAATCGGAGCAACGGCCTAGGGGGAGTTTGAAAAAGTTGTTTTTTCGGACAATTCAAAATGGCGGGAAGATTTTCATGATGGAAAATAATGTCATAGGGTGCAATTAAATCGTCTTGACCCAAGGAATCAAAGGAAACTTAATTTTGTTTCTAGCCCTTAGGGCTCAAAAGTTATTAGCATAAACATGAGTGAAACTTTGGACAGGTGGTGGTGCTAGAGGGATTGAGTTAGAGACTCCAAATTTACTATTAGTCTAGTAGCCAGCCCATAGAGCCCCATTGTGAACCCGGAAATGTTGAGTACACCAAAGTTTTATTGTAGAAATGTGAAGTATGGGTCCCCAGCATACAGAAACTGCTGGATGCTAATTTGCATATGTTGAGCAATTTGCATAATTAGCATTATTAGCTTAATCGTCCATTTTGACCGCATATTTCGCACGGTATGGCCAATTTATGGAATATGTGAGTGGTTTTAGATGTTTTAGAGGATGCTGATTTCATTTCTGGCACTTTCAGACAAATGGTAATTCTATAACAAATTTGGATACATTTAGTAATTGTTTCTATTAATTTCGGACACAATTTTAGGTTATTTTCATGGTAAACACAATGATCTCACATTTCAGAATCACAAGAGCTCTTGCTCTTTGATGTGAATGTTGATAACCTACAATTGTTTACATTTCTTGAGTTCAGGTAATGTTTTTATGCAAATAAGCTGTTGCAGCTATCTGTTGTTGTAATAAGTATGTTATAAAGCAAGGGAGCATATAGTCTATAGTTTTAAAGTTGAAATTCACCTTGCAAATATTTTTTTCTTATAATCGCCTTAAAGCTACACTGTGTGATATTTTCCCCCATCTAGTGGTGAAAAGGTATATGACCATCCAGAGAATTTTAGTTTCTGTTCCTCTCAATTCCGATTTCGTTTTAACTCCTACGGTGGCCGATTTAGTCCAAGATTAACATGGCTTCCAGTTCGACCTCGTCCACATTCGACACGGTGCCTGTGGGATATTGTGTGCGCAGTGGGATGGTTGGAACTCAACTGGCCTAATTATTCGGCTAGAAAGAACTGCAGCTAATCCAGAGTGAACTTTGATGATAGTAATGTTTATTCAGTCATCCAATTGCAAGGCATAAACAGGTTTGCGTGGATATGTACATAAATGTGGTTTCTGTGAGAGAACAAATAAGGATGGTAAATATACATACACAGTTAAGAACTGTATAACTATACTTATAAGTTACATTTGTATAATGTAACCGTAAACCAGAGCTTATTGTACCATATATAGGCGCTAAATGCAGCTGCATTAAAAGGAGCGGAGCTGCCGCTGCTAACAAGCGGTGTCCGGTTACAAAAGTGTGTGCGGCGCTTTAACGTTAGCACTGCAGTGCGCTCTGTATAACAATTGTTAATATGCCGATCAGACCTGATACATGTTTCCATCAACATACATTACAAGCAAATATTTTCTAAAAACGAATAAACATTGTTGATAACAAAATAACTGAATGATTATTCAAATAGGTGAGCATTATTGTATGTTGACACAAAAATACTTCTGAGGTGACATCAACTGAATTACGCGATGACACACTCTGAAACACATCTACAATGACAATAACTATTATAACTTACGGAGTTATTAACGCACAGAAATACCACACGAAGAAAAACAGACTTTTGAGGAATAAACAAGCCAGGAAAACTCCGTATAACTCTGTTACTGAACGCTGCTGAGATGAAAACTCTCTGCGCATGCACCAGACAAGTCTGAACAAGTTGACGCGCAGATGCGCGAGGCAGAGAATTTTGTACAGTGCCATCGAGTATTAAAACCGGTTAAAACGCGAAATGCGAAGCTTGAATTTACGGGTATGTCCCTCTTTGGCTAATGTACTTTCAAGATGGAGGGGCAACATGGCGACCACCGTTAGATCCCATTACCTTATGTATTTTCAATGTCATATTATAAACTTACGAGAATACTTTATTACTTGAAAGAAGTAAATATACATTAATGAGCACATATATTTTTGAAAGAACTAAGTGTTTTTAGCTAAGAATAGACAAAAAAAGTTACACAGTGTAGCTTTAATATTCGCACAAAAGTCAGTCATGGGATTTAATGTTGACATTTTAATGTTTTCATATTAAGATAAAAGGTGGACAGAGTTATAATGACAGTATTGTTCAATACATTGTAATTTTCTAGTCAGATCCATTTTGTGCATCCCATTAAAATTAGTTACCATTATTTTAAAACTTCGGATTCTTGTGGTTTGATAAGGAAAGGATTAAAAACAGTCAAAATTCAGTGTTATTGCTGCTTTCTGAAGTTGTTGTGGAGGATTATTTAACCATTCGACTCTAGGGTAAAGTACTTTCAAAACAAAGAGAGATGGTTTGATCAGGTCAAAATGTCGGGAAAGAAGTGTCTGTTTGCACCATGCAGTGGCAAAGATGGCGACTTTAAAATATTCCAAAGGAATCGCTACTATACTAATTAAGAGCTCGGAGACACAACCATACATGACTTTGCCAAACAATATTGCTACGGATGGTGCTTCATCAGATTCTGTGCTATGTCACAAATCTTGCTAGATCTCATACTTCTCGCTCTAGAAATGTGAGCAAACGCAAGTCAGACTCATGTCAGAGTCAGTCTGGAAAGCGAATCATTCGCTCTCAACTCTCTGCCTTTCAAAACAGTGCTTGTTCTGTGGTCTTATTTATGAAGAAAAAGACTGTAAAAATCCTAAAAAGTGGAATCTAGTTAAAAAACATTAGACTTTAGATAGGCCAGGCCTCAGTATCACTCCAAGTGTTACAATGCTTTCAGGAAGGTAACCAATTGACAGCTGCCTAACTTTAGTCATAGACCACATGAGTGCAATCATCGTCGAATTACATGATATTTTTTAAACTAATTCTGGGAGTTTGTATTGGAAGCAAATGCTAGCCAACCTGTGTGATTTTTATGGTGATGCCATTATTGTACTGAGAGTTGAAGGATGCCAGACGATTGTTGGCTTTCGACAGTACATTGGTAAATCACTCAAATTAGTAGGATAAACTGGCCTCTCCAATGACGACGATGATGTCATCAAGGTTGTCAGAAAAGTGCGGGCAGAGGTTCAGAATATTCCATTGCCTCATGAATACGACCTTGGCAGCTTTAGGCATGAAAGTGTAATTCAAGTTGGAAAAATGTAATGGCACTGTACTCAGCATAAATGCAACTGCAGACAATCAGGGTGACCAATGTGGTTCCATTCTGGCCATGCATGCTCTTTCGGGATGTGATACCACCTCATATCCTGTCGGGAAGGGGAAGGTGTCTGCACTCAAGGCCATGAGAGTCATACCTGTTAAGCTTCTCCACTGTATTGGAGAGGCAGAAGCCACAGATTTACAGACCACAACACAACGAGGGCTTTCTTTCTGGCTCTGTAAAATCAGAAGACCACTGTAACCTTGGATGCAGCCCGGTATGAAATTTACCGAAAGCGCAAAAGGCCCCCAACACTGAAGACACTACCTCCTACAGAGCGCAATATGCGCCTTCATGGTAGACGTGCCCACCTACAGGTGCTGCTATGGAAAGCAGCAGACCAGCCTGTGGATATCACCTTGTTTGGATGGAACAAGAAGATGGGCCTAAAGGAAGGAGAGGAACTTATGCCTACCCTGGATTCAAGTCCAGTTGCTCCTCCTGCTTTGTTAGATGTTGTCAGCTGTGGTTGCAAAGCCGGGTTGAAATCTTGCACATCAGCAAAGTACAGCTGTGCAGCTGCAGGTCTGGCCTGTACCAGTTGTTGTTCCTGCAAAGGCAATGATGGTATATGCTGCAACATACTTACACAACACCAAGAACGCAAAGAGAGGGATGAAGGGCCTGAAGAAGATGATGACAGAACAGACGAGGATGGTGAAGATGATGAGGCTGCCTTTTGTTCATTAATTGTGAGGCATAGCAGTTTGCCTGAAGGTGGTAGCCAGTGTGTGTTTTGTGTGGTGCGGAGGTGAGGCCCTCTTGGTTAGCCTTGCATCTGGCGGGCTGACCCGGGTTGCCCAGACGGAGTTTTAACTGGGTCCTCGTTGGATCTTGCGACTTGTGGACTAACCTGGACAGCCCTTCTGCAATTCAGGCATGGCCCTTGCGACTTGCGGGCCTGTCTTGTATGGCATGTATATATTTTACATGTTTGGTGTGGTGCGGAGGTGAGACCCTCTTGGTTAGCCATGCGTCTGGCGGGCTGACCCGGGTTGCCCAGACTCAGTTTTAACTCTTGCGTCTAGCGGAGTTTTAACTGGGTCCTCATTGGATCTTGCGACTTGCGGACCAACCTGGGCAGCCCTTCTGTTGCCCAAGCAACTTGCAGGGCCTGTGTTGTATGGCATGTGTATAGTGTATATTTGTACATAGTTCGTTGATCAAACATGGTGATGGGCTTAGGTGATGTCATCTCATTGGGTGTCATAAAGAGCTACGCCATTAATATGTATCGTACAGTTGCAGGATCCAAGTTATGTCAAATACCCGCATTGCTTTTTCCTCCAGAAATGCATAACATTTAGTCTAACAAAGATTCAAAAAGCAATTTTGAACCCTCAAAAGTGTCAGGAGGGGATTCAGCATCACTACACCCTGAAAACAATGCTTCAACATTCACAAGAGCACTCATGATTCTGAAATGTAAGATTATTTTGTTTACCATAAATATAACCTAAAATTATGCCTGAAAGTAATCAAAATTTGCCTAAATAAATCAAAATATGTAATAAAATTAGCTCTTTGAAATCTGAAAGTGCCAGAAATGAAATCAGCATCCTCTAAAACATCTAAAACCACTCACATATTGTATAAATTGGCCATACAGTGCAAAATATGTGGTCAAAATGGACGATTAAGCTAATAATGCTAATTATGTTAATTATGCAAATTGCTCAACATATGCAAATTAGCATCCGGCAGTTTCTGTATGCTGGGGACCCATACTTCACATTTCTGCAATAAAACTTTGGTGTACTCAACATTTCCGGGTTCACCTAGTTGGCTACTAGACTATATGGTGACAGCTCAGACTGTCCTCTATGAGTGGGCCAAATTTCACAACTTTTTACCATATGGTTCTATGGGCTGTCATTGACAGTTTACATACAACTTCCAATTTAGTAACAGGAATGTGTGTCCATGTGTATACAGGTTTGACTACACTTGTGAGGTATTAATGTCCTCACTAATATAGTGAAACCTGTTGAACACAAGTGAGCCAGTACTTATAAATCGTCCAAATCATGTTTCTATTTAAATCTAGTGTTTACCGCAGGTTTATGTGAGGTGGCTTATGTTTAGGGTTAGGGGTCGGGTTATGAGATAATATCTCAATAACGAGAAATAGTAATAATGAGTAGAATAATAATATTGAGGTGGCCTCACTAATATAGTGAAACGTGTGTGTGTGTGAATCTACTTAACCATATTTTGGGGACAAATTTGTACCCAGAAGTGAGCTAAACCTGTTAACACCTCCATTTGGGGACATGCTAAAATTAAAAATGCCGTTTTCTGTAGGGGAGATAGAGATGGTAGCTGGTGAGTCTCACTCTTCTGCATGAGAAAACCCAGATTGTCATGCATCCCGCTCATTTATGCGTTTCCCAATCATGTGCCTAAAACACACATCCATCACAATAAATGTCGCATTACAATAGTACTGTTACACTGTTACATTACCCTCTGTGACCTGATGTAATTGCACGTGCGGTCGTTGCTGGAAAGCAGTGATTATAGTTTATAAAGTGGTAAATATGGATATTTTTCTTACAAAAACGCATCACCTTGCTTCAGAAGACAGTTATTAACACATTAGAAGCTTGGAAGAGCCAGGATATTTTTTTAATATAACTCCGATTGTGTTTGGCTGAAAGAAGAAATTCATATAAAATGGCTTGAGTGTGAGTAAATCATGGGGTCATTTTCATTTTTGAGTGAACTATTCATTTAAATCACATGCATGCATAAAATGTAATAAAAGATGGTACTATGAGACCAGACATAACATTCTCACGACATTCTTCTAGCATATTATCGATTGTTTTATAAGCAAAATATCCCACAACTCACTGGTACTTCCACACTCAAGTTAAAATAGGGATTGGTCACTGTTATGAAAATGAAGGAATTTTCTGAATTGATTTTTCACAGGCGTTTTACTTGTATTTTTAATCACACATTGCAGGAACAACCATAGATATATATAGGTAGAATATGCGTCACATAGTTTCGAACATGTCTGTTTTCAAAGTCCACACTGAAACACGAAAACAGTATTTTCAAATCTATCCACCTGGGAGAGAGTCTTTAACAAGCTCAGTTTTCCCTTGACAAAAACGTCTCAATGTGGATTGAAGGCTAAAACAGAGAGAAAAAGATGTGTTTTCAAATGTCCCTAGATTAATGTGGATATAGCCTAATAATTACATTAATAAATCAATACACCAGAAGACCTGTTATTTTTATATGGGTAACAGTTTTTAGGATTAGCAAATAAATATAATGTAGCCACACGGCGTACATGTGAATATTATGAGGCTGAGCAAATTCTAGTGATTTACCAAAAATGTGTATTTTTAAAAAATGAACAAATAACATCTAATAAATAATTTAGGTAACGGGATGGTACGTTAAGATCGACCTTCCCAGTCGTAGTTACACGATCATCAAATACACAGAAAAGATTTTTAAGATTCCCCCCTTCTATATGTAAAGCACTTTGAGTACCCAAAAAAGCCCTATATAAATGTATCAAATTATTATTATTAATAGAAAACGAGACCAATACTTTAGGTCTTCAAATGGCCTTCAGAAGATCCAGATGATGAAATGTCCTGTTGAAAATGTGGCTTGTGGAATTTTCCCAGTTTTTCAGAAGGGGGTGTTAGAGTAAACAGTACTGAAAAACTGAGGACATGACTAAATGTGTAGTTTACCTAAAATATTATAGATTTCTTTTTAGATGGGATATGGAGGTGCACAACAATACAAAAGAAAAAATAATTTCTGAAGGATTATAATGATTAACAAAGTTCGGGAGGAGCACGTTCAGATAATGAACCTAATTAACACACACATTTCCCAGCATCCCTCCTCCTCACTTAAAACTATTCCTATCCCAATCTGGGATGGGGGGGAGGGAGTACTCTGGGTTCGGGCCAAATTCCGAGCTCGGAGCCCTCCTCTCGGACAGCACACCAAATACGCATAACCTTTACTCTATTTAATTACATGCAAGTGTGAATTTCATTTTAAAGTGTAGTGTTAGAGAGTGGGGACAGGTAACAAATGCTATTTTTGTGTGTTTTGGGTATTTTTTTATTAATGTTTTAAAATATATATTTTACATTTGCAGTTAGAATAATGTGCTGGACACTTTGATAGTAAGCGGGTAAGTACATTTTATTTATATAGCACATTTAAACAGCAAAGCTGACCAAAGTGCTGAACGGACTAAGGAAATTTAAATAGAAAAAAAGAATAACACAAAATAGTAGACCGACAATAAAACAATACTAATTCAATTAAAACACCTGGGAGAAGAGATACACTATATTGGCAAAAGTTTTGGGACACCTGCATGAACTTTAATGACATCCCATTCTTAATCCATAGGGTTTAATATGGAGTCGCCCACCCTTTGCAGCTCTAACAGCTTCAGCTCTTCTGGGAAGGCTTTCCACAAGGTCTAGGAGTGTGTTTATGGGAATATTTGTCCATTCTTCTAGAAGCGCATTTGTGAGGTCAGCCACTGATGTTGGAGGAGAAGGCCTGGCTCTCAGTCTCTGCTCTAATTCATCCCAAAGGTGTTCTGTCGGGTTGAGCTCAGGACTCTGTGCAGGCCAGTCAAGTTCCCAAACTGTTCCCACAAAGTTGGGAGCATGAAATTGTCCAAAATGTCTTGGTATGCTGAAGAATTAAGAGTTAATTTCACAGGAACTAAGGGGCCAAGCACAGCCCCTGAAAAACAACCCCACAATGCAGTCATAAGTCCCGTTCTCCTGGCAACCGCCAAACCCAGACTCGTCCATCAGATTGCCAGACAGAGAAGCGTGATTGGTCACTCCAGAGAACACGTCTCCACTGCTCTAGAGTCCAGTGGTGGCGCGCTTTACCCCACTGCACCCCACACTCTGCATTGCACTTGGTTATGTAAGGCTTGGATGAGCTGCTCCGCCATGGAAACCCATTCCATGAAGCTCTACACACTGTTCTTGAGCTCATCTGAAGGCCACAGAAGTTTGGAGGTCTGTAGGTCTTGACTCTGCAGAAAGTTGGCGACTTCTGCTCACTGTGACCCTCAGCATGCACTGACCCCGCTCTGTGATTTTACGTGGTCTACCACTTTGTGGCTGAGTTGCTGTTGTTCCCAATTGCTTCCACTTTGTTATAATACCACTAACAGTTGACCGTGGAATATTTCGTTTTGAGGAAATTTCACGAATGGACTTATTGCACAGGTGGCAGCCGATCACAGTACCACGCTTGAGTTCTCTGAGCTCCTGAGAGCGACCCATTCTTTCACAAATGTTTGTAGAAGCGTCTGCATGCCTAGTGCTTGATTTTGACACCTGTGGCCATGGAAGTGATTGGAACACCTGAAGTCAATGATTTGGCGGGGTGTCCCAATACTTTTGGCAATATAGTGTACGTTTTCAGCCTCTTATTAAAAATGATAATAGAAGGTGCAAGGCGGATGTCCAGTGGCAATTAATTCCATGAACGAGGGGCAGCGACTGAAGTCTAGTTTTTAAACAGGATCGAGGGACATACAAGAGGAGTCTATCAGAAGATCTTAAAAATCTGCTAGATGAATGTGGGATAAGAAGGAGCTTGATCATTAAGAGTTTTAAAAACCAACTATATCATTTTTAACTGGATCCTAAAATGGACCAGGAGCCAATGGAGCGATGCTAAAATTGGGGTGACATGGTCATCTTTCTTTGCCCGGGTCAAGAGTAAAAAGTATTCTTGTCGCTTCATAACATTAAGGTTCAACCACTGGAATCACATGGACTATTTTAACAATGACTTTACTACCTTTCTGGACCTTGAAAGTGTTTATTAAATAACGTCGGGTAGTCTATGGAGGGGTCAGAGAGCTCTCGGCTTTCGCAGATGAACGAAGGTCTTGCGGGTTTGGAACGACATAAGGGTGAGGAATTAATGACAGAGTTAAAATTTTTGAGTGAACTAACCCTTTAAAGCAACCTTCATCCAAACCCTTGATTAATAATACAAATATTTTATTTCCATGCATATTTTTACTTATAATTGTAACAGAGTTTGTAGTTATGGGAAGAAGGAGGCGGGAACCGGCCAACGTTTAAAGACTTCAATCCAAAATAAACACAAAATGAAAGTAAAAACGGTAGCTTCCTCGCGGACGACTGCCGCACACATAATAAAACGTAAACAAAACAGCATAAAGTCCAGGCCTGGTCCTCTCTCGTCCTTCACTGTCGTCGCTCCTCCTTTTATGCTTCCGAGCTCCTCCTTGAGAGGATTCAAGAACCACCACTCGCACCACTTTCTCACGGCTCTCGCTCATCCTGCTCGTCACATACCCCCATCGCCCCTCGCAGTCTGGGGGGTACCCACGAGACTGTGCTCTACTCCCCCCCAGTCTCGGCGGCCGCAGCACCTGGGGGTAAAGACGGACGAGATGAGAGAAAAGGAGACAGAAGCACAAGGAGCGACAGAGACGAGAGAGTGGAGAGAGGAAACAAATAAAGAAATCTTGGTCCAGTTCCCGGACACACCGCCACTCGGTCCTCAGCCAGCCGAGATGCTCTTCCTCGCGGTGCCATGTGATGGTACTGGACACTCCTCAGTGGACGGCTCTATCCTCCTCCGCCCCCTGGCGGCTGGCGATGGCTCCTTCCCACGTTCCCTGTTCCTCCCGTTCGACAACCTTTAATCAAAAAAATAATCAAAATGAAAGTAAAAACGCACACACACATAGTAAAACATAAACAAAACACAACATAAAGTCCAGGCCTGGTCCTCTCTAGTCCTTCACTGTCGTCGCTCCTCCTTTTATGCTTCCAAGCTCCTCCGTGAGAGGATTTGAGACCAGTGTGGCACGCAGCTGGCGCTCATCTTCAATCACACACCGGCCTCGCACCACTCTCTCACGGCTCTCGCTCTCCCTGCTTGTCACAATAATGTCCTGGGGACAGAAATGGCACCCATTCTGTGGAATGGCCTACATACACCCCTTAAAACTGAAACATTGTCAGGCAATTTTTTTCACTGTAAATTTTATGTGCTACTTTCTTTCTCTCAACCGTTCTCCAGCGGAGATTCAGCAGTGTCTGGTGAACGCAGGTGATGTGGGCTGCGGGATGTTCGAGTGCTTCAACAACAACTCCTGCGAGATCCGCGGACTACATGACATCTGCATGACATTCCTCCACAACGCAGGCAAATTTGACTCCCAGGTATGATCCTGACTTATTCACTCAAACCACAATATGCGGCTTATGCACACTGTAATGCTATTAAACATTTAGTTGGAGTGGTATCTAGCCTGCTTTCCACTGAGACCTACAGCACCTCATCACTATGTCCATATCATTAGAAATACTTGAGCTGAAATCATCTTGCTCAGCGTTTTGCCATTAACTGCGTGTGCACCGGGTTTGATGAACGACTTGTGCATCGCCGCAGGGAAAATCGTTCATCAAAGAATCGCTGAAGTGTATGGCCCACGGACTGCGCCACAAGTTCAGCTGCGTCAGCCGCAAGTGTCTGGCCGTGAAAGAGATGGTGTTCCAGCTGCAGCGCGAGTGCTACGTCAAACATAACCTCTGCTCCGCCGTGAGGGAGAACGTCAATGTCATGGTGGAGATGATCCATTTCAAGGACCTGTTTCCTAAAGGGTGAGTTCTTCAATATAGGGTTGACAAAAAATGATATGCCAAGTTTTTCTGGTACTTTATCGATAGCAATATTTAGACAATATTTTGTTTCTGTTCTGGTGTCTTTTCTGGTTTAGGACTTTCATATTCTATGCGGTGGTTGGTTCACAGCATTAAGGGGTGTTATTTGGCACCTTAAATTGATTTCCTGGGGCATTTTTGCCTCATTAAAAATAAAGGTTCTTTATTGGCATCTATGTTTCCATGAAGAACCTTTAACATTAATGGAATCTTTCCATTCCACAAAAGGTTCTTTAAGGTAGGGACACACCAAACCAACGGCAAAGAATTAGCGCTGATGAAAGCCTTGGCCCTGTCCCAAATGGCACCCTAAACCCTTGCAGTCTTCCGATGAGTCTGCACTTTCGTGACGTAATGCTACTTTGACTATCAGGAAGAAGTCCGCTGCAGAGCTCGCTTCAGTGCAGGCTTTGCAAAAGTGCGCATCGAGGGGACATATCGACTGCAAAGGGGGCGCTCATGAGCAACCTTCTGAGACCTAAAATGACAAATGGGACACCCTACGCTTTAGTGGACTTAACGGAAACGAGCCCGCGACAGCCACTGTAAGTCCACAAGACCGAGAGTGCACATGAAATGGGCCTGTCTTGCCGCCTCGTGTCGCCTGAACACACTAAAAGGACTACATGCGGCTGTCAACTAGCACACGCGCTATGCACCTGCGTGTAAAGGAGGTAAATATCTATTTAAGCAGATATATTCGTCATTCAGAAAGGGAAAGCAAAACTAAGACTGCAGGTATACAAACCATAAACAAAGCAGCACTTACTTACCGTTTGAATATCAGTCACACTCACGGTCTTACTCTGGGTCCGCACTTTCGTGGCGTAATGCCGCTTTGACTGTTGGGTAACGTCCTCTACGTAGCTCACAAACTTGCGGGCTCAGCTGAAGTGCACATCGAGGGCGCATGATGGCCACAAAGGCGCTCACGAGCACCCTTCTGAAACCTAAAATGATGAATGGGACACCCTACGGTCTCGTAACGGGCACGTGCACGCGGCAGCCATTGTAAGTCCACAAGATCGAAAGTGCATAGAAGTGTGCCATTTGGGATCCAGTCATTCTCGTGCACTGACTCGTTCGCTAAGCTAAACAGCCAATCAAAGTTATTTCATCAGCAAAAAAAAAAAAAACACGATGGCGTCTGACTAGAGCCAACAGTGTGGAACACACCGAAAAACTAAGTTGGCCGACGCTCAAAAACGGCCTGACGTTGCCCGATTGTCGGCTTAGTGTGTCCCGAGCTTTAGAGTTTTAAAATGTTCTTCACACTTAGAAAAAAAATGGTTCTTTTAAGAACTGATCGCTGAAAGTTTCTTTGGGGAAATAAAAATGGTTCTTCTATAGCATCACTGCGAAAACCCCATTTGGAACCTCTATTTTTAGAGCATAATGACAATTTTTTCTAACTTTATTAGATCAAATTCTTACCAATCAAATAAAATCTGTATCAACTAAAATACATTTTTGCAGTGCAGAAGTGGAACAGAATCTGCATTTAGATATATTTACGCTGAAATCACAATTGCATAAATGAGATTGTTTTAAAAAATATATATTTTTAATATTAAAAAATGAAATTATACTTTTAAGTCACCATGAAATCACAATTTTTTATGGAATATTGCAGTGTTTATTATAAATGATTTATCAAAATAACTTCCCCTCCCTCTTGAAGCGACATCTCTTCTTTTTTTATTGGTCGAGTAGCAGTTTCACCGGGATAAGTCACAATTAGAAAAAAAAAAGACTTTTGCAACGTCCGTTTCATGCCGACTTGAGTCATTCATTCAACCGATTCATTCAGGAACGAAGCAAATAAAGAATTTATCTGTTCAAAAACGCTGATTCAATCCGGAACGAAACTCTGTGTTGCTCAGAGACGCACAATAGTTCTGCTGTGGCTTTGGTTGCAACTATTTTCATTGACAACATAGAGCAAAACAGACAATATTGCGTCTAAAATGTAACTTGCAATATTAACTTAAAGAGGTGGTTGATTGTAGCCTGACAAGCCAGACCCACATCAAGATGTTAGGTCTGGGAACACACCTTTGGCAGGGCTCAATCCGAGGGGCGGGATAAACGGTTGTCTTTCAAATTCCCTCTGTACGCAATAGTACAGCGCTACAACCAACCAGAGCAACGGAGAAGGTGAAGCGGAGCTAGTTGATAGATTAAACTTTTGTCGTATCCAGTCGACAAAACTTCGAACACATCTTCCTTTCTTAAAGGGTTAGTTCACCCAAAAATGAAAATTATGTAATTAATTACTTACCCTCATGTCGTTCGACACCCGTAAGACACATTCATCTTCAGACACAAATGAAGATATTTTAGTTGAAATTCAATCGCTCAGAAAGGCCTCCATTGGCACAATGCACTTTACACTCTCAAGACCCTTAAAAGGTACTAAAGACGTCGTTACAAAGTCCATCTCACTACAGTAGTTCTACAATAACTTTATAAAGTGATGAGAATAGTTTTTGTGCGCAAAAAAACCCTAAATAACGACTTACATCATGATGACCGATTTCAAAACAAGGCATCATGAAGCTTCGAAGCGTTATGAATTAGTGAGTCGATTCAGCGGTTTGAATCGCCAAAGTCACGTGATTTCAGCAGTTTGACACGCAATCTGAATCATGAATCGACTCACTGATTCAGAACGCTTCGAAGCTTCATGATGCATTATTTTGAAATCGGTCATCAGTATATAAGTCGTTATTTAGGTTTTTTTTGCACACAAAAACTATTCTCGTCGCTTTATAAAGTTATTGTAGAACCACTGTAGTGAGATGGACTTTGTAACGACGTCTTTAGTACCTTTTATGGGTCTTGAGAGTGAACCGTGCATTGTGCCAATGGAGGCCTTTCTGAGCCATAAGATTTCAAAAAATATCTTCATTTGTGTTCTGAAGATGAACGGAGGTCTGACGGGTGTCGAACGACATGAGGGTAAGTAATTAATGACAGAATTTTCATTTTTGGGTGAACTAACCCTTTAAGAATGACTTCAGTGCCGTTCTTTGTTCTTTTCTCAAAGAAAAGCTTAACTCCAAGTCTTCCAGAGTCGCGGCCAAAGCCTCGAAAGACCGCTGTTCGCCAGCTTCTTTGTTTACAAGTAACAGGCGGAACCGTCATTATGTTAAGCCCGCCCACCGACTCTATACACGATATGATTGGCCTGACCAGAGTTTGGTTTTTCCAGCTCACAAGCCAACGGAGAGTTGCTAGACACCTTGGCTGCAAATGACATTTGCTGCCGCTAGGGTGAATCTAGATTTCTAGGCTAGTTTGACTGCCCAATACGTAAAATAAGTGATGTCACGAACCCAGGAGGAAGCTTGTGTAGTTCCTTCCAGCCGTTTGTTGTAGTCCTGAAAAAGCTATTTCTGTAAAAGAAAATATCTCCCTTTGCTTTGAACTTTGCAGATGTTGTTTATTCTCAAACAGCAACATTACACACCAACTAAAGTTTAAACAGTGAAATCATAATCAACCACCCCTTTAAAAGTCCATACTGTATGTCAAATTTACAATCGTGCCGATATTTGGGGGAAAAAAATGCATGCTTAAACGCTTTTGCAGACATACTCGATAATACCAGCTAATTGTTTAAACAACAATTACAATATCATAGACACTACATTTCACACACCTCTACTTCAATATCAGACGCGAGTAACAGTGTTTTCTCCTTTCCCAATGGTCTCCTCTCCGTCAACGAAAGGCCCCACGTGGAGTTGGTGAACATCCTGTTGGGATGCGGCGAGGAGGTGCGCGTCGCCATCGGCAGGCGAATACGAACTCAGTGCGAGCAGAACTGGGGAGCTCTGTGCGGGAGTCTGAGTCTCTGCGCCCTCGGAAAGGTGGAGAACCAGGCCAGCTCCACCCTCGCCCCCGTCCCAGATATCACCACCACCCCACCGGGAGCCAACGGCAACTCCCTCCCTCCTGCGAGCCTGCTTCTCCCTGAGGCGGACGGGGAAACAGTTTGGACGCTCACAGAAGGAGACGAACATCAGTCCTCGGGTCCTCAAGACAACGCTTCTGATGCGGAAAAAGAGCTAAAGAGGTCTCTGAATGCCACCAAGAGGAGGTGAAGGGAAGGGGCGCCTACACTACAGGTCAAACGTTTGGAATAATTAAGGTTTTTTTTTTTTAAAGAAGTCTCATCAAGACAGCAAAAAATACAGTAAAAACAGTAATATTGTTCAATATGTCAATATATTTACTTTTATTGTCACGTGATCCTTCAGAAATCATTATAATATGCTGATTTGCTGCTCAAGTATTACCCTTCATTGTTGGAGCTAAATTATAAATAATGGTTCTTATTATTTAACATTTGAAACCACGCTACATTTTTTCAGGATTCTTCGAGCTCAAAAGAGCAGTTATTTAAAATGGAAATATTTTGGAAAATTATAAATGTCTCTAGTGTCACTTTTTATTAATGTAATGCATCCTTGCTGAATTACAGGATTAGTTGACTTCAAAATTAACTTTTCCTGATATTTTACTCACCCACATCTCATCTAAGATGTTCATGTCTTTCTTTCTTCAGTCGAAAGGAAATTTAAGTTTTCTGAGGAAAACATTCCAGGATTTTTTTCCAGATAATGGACTTCAATGGCAACCAACGGTTGAAGGTCCAAATCAATGCAGTTTCAAAGGAAGGGCTTCAGAGGCTCTGCACCATCCCAGACGAGGAATAGGGTCTTATCTAGACAAACCATTGGCCATTTTCAAATTAAAAAAAAAATGTATATACTTTTTAATCCAAATAGCTCATCTTGCTCTGCTCTGCGACACACCACGGATTGTGTAATCACGCCGGAAAGGTCACGCTAGATGTAGACAAAAGTACCACCCCCCCATGTTTACCAAGCACTCGTGCGAAGACTAACACAAACATCCTTTAGCAAAAAAAGGTAAAACAACGATGTCGGACGTTTTTGAGGTTTCTTGGTCTTCCTAAAAGACTACAGTATGTTTAAAACTCAGCAGCCAGAGTTCTCACCTCCACCAGGCGCTCTTCACTGGCTACCTGTGGCATTCACTTTAAGGTCTTACTTCTGACATTTAAGGCATTAAATGGTCTTACACCTCCATTTTTGTCTGACCTACTCCACCACTAAACTGCCCGGTCCCTCAGATCATCTGAGCTTGGTCTTTTGCCCACTCCTCGTTTCCGGTTGTCCACTGTAGGTCATGTAGTGTCAATGCTCCAAAATTATGGAATTCACTTCCCCTACCATTACGTGATATCTCATCTCTGTCTACCTTCAAGACCCAGTTAAAGACCTTTCTATTTCTAGAGCTGCCACTAACGACTATTTATATATTGATCAATCTATCGACTAATTCATCGATTAATCTACCGACTAGTCACAATCATTTGCGACAATTTTGCTTAAGGGCTTGTTTACATTTATACTTTTTTATAGTACACTACTGAAGGCCAACGTTGCAAGTTAGATAAAATGTTTTTGACAAAATGTAAAACTAAAAGATTTGTTTTAAAAGGTACAAATTTGCAAACCAACATGACAAAAAAAAAGAGAATATCAGCAAATACTTTTTATATAGAATGGTGTTTCCAAAATTATGACTTCGATACGAGACCAGACTAAAATACCTCAATACCGATACTGAGTCCATACCATGGCAAAAAAAACTGAAAAAGTAATTGAAAAATATGACAGAAGTTACTATTCATTGTTTTAGGGTTTAAAAACCCTAAAAACTCACTTGGCCGGCATGTTCCTGCCCTGCTTCACACTGAATATTAGGTCCGTCCCCGATTTCTCATTCAACTCTGCATACGGCTGCGCGCACTTCAGGTCAGAGTCCGGCAGTTTTCTGTTGCTTTCTTTTTCCAGAGCTGCGCATATATATTGGACTGTTCAGCTTTCATTGTTTAATGAACGGTGGAAGCAGAGCTCACACACACGGTACTTTCGCCTACGTCTAGCGTGAGCTTTCCAACGTGATTACGCAATCCGTGACATGTCGCAGAGCAGCGCAAGATGAGCAACTTAGGTTAAAAAGTATATAAGCGTTAATTTTTTTTAAGAAAATGGCCGATGGTTTGTCTTGATAAGACCCTATTCCTCGTCTGGGATGGTGCAGAGCCTCTGAAGCCCTTCCTTTGAAACTGCATTGATTTGGACCTTCAACAGTTTTGTTGCCATTGAAGTCCATTATATGAAGAAAAATCCTGGAATGTTTTCCTCAAAAACATAATTTCTTTTCCACTGAAGAGTGAAACACATGAACATCTTGGATGAGATGAGGGTGAGTAAAATATCAGGACGTTTTCATTTTGAAGTTAACCAATCCTTTAGGGTTTCTACAAACATATTAGGCAACAAACATTGATAATAATAGTCAGAAATGTTTCATCATATCTGAATGATTTCTGAAGGATCATGTGACACTGAAGACTGGAGTAATGATACTGAACACAGAAATACATTTTAAGATATATTCAAATAGTAATAATATTTCGCAATATTTCTGTTTTTTACTGTGTTTTTTAAGAGAAACTATGATTCCAAGCGTTTGGGCTGTAGTGCACAGGAAGGCTCGCCCAAGGACAAATAAGCTGCAGTCTCCAGTGATTCTATAAGAGCACCAGCGACGACAGGGTATTTCAATGTGATGTTAGATTTCCAGCTGCCATCGGTCATTCTGTGAGAACATGGACTGCTACCGTATTTGATAGGAGTCTCAAATATTTCAGAGGCGTTTCACCCTTTGTAGATGTATTTGTCGATTGTGGACTAAGTGCATTCCCCAGACTCTTCAGAAAGCTTAGAGGGAGTCTGTCAGCCTGCAATCCTGAATAGCATTATTACAAAAACCGGGCCTTGTGTTTTTGTGATCACATCATTCCATAAACTCGGTGTTTGTCTGCTTTGGAGCCTGGCCATTTGGGTGAAGCTCACAGAAACATGGGTCACATGTCACCTCAAAATAAGAAAGGAGTTCTAGGCTATATGTATTACGGAGCCCCGCACTTTTTTGCATATCCTGTGGTACGAATTAAGAATGAATTCTCTTGTTTTGGTCAATTGTGGCCGCATTAATTAGTTTTGATTTGGTCAACTAAACCAAGTGAACAAATTATTACAGTGATTTAGTAAAACGATGGAACAAATGATTATATTGTGTGCATGATTTACTTACAAGGGAAGAAATGAGTCAAATGTGTTGATGTATTAGTAAGCCGTGGGTATAAACTGATAATTTGTGGGATAATTTTTTTACTCTGCATGTCATGTGAGGGGCTCCGTAGTTCATTATATATTGATATATACATATAAAAAACATATTTAAATAATCAAAAGTTATTTATTACACTACCGTTCAAAAGTTTAAGGTCAGTAAGATTTGTAAAAATATATTTTGATTCAGGAAGGACACATTTACAGTAGCTGTCAAAAGTTTGGAAACATTACAATGTTTTACTGCTTTTGAAAGAAGTCTCTTCTGCAAGACAACATTTATTTAATCAAAAACACAGTAATATCGTGAAATATTAAAAGAACAATTTTCTATTTGAATTGATTTAAAAATGTAATTTATTCCAGTGATCAAAGCTGAATTTTCAGCATTTCTTCAGTGTCACATGATCCTTCAGAAATCATTCTAATATGATGATTTGATGCTCAAGAAATATGTATTATTATTATCAGTAGCTGTGTTTCCATCCACCTGTTTTTATGCGCATTTTGGGATATCGCATCAAAAAATGCTGAAATGAAACGCCAAGATGCGCATAAATTCAAAAAATGTGCTTAAAAAACACGTATGCGCTCGTTTGAGTCGGATAAATGTTCTATCGGATACGAAAACATGCGCATAAACAACGATGGAAATGCATTTACTGAATAAATTCCTCGATGCATAAAAAAATTCATATGACTTTTGCGATGTAACAGCATAACTGTACTAACCGGCGGAAAAATCTTGTTTGCAAAGCATCTGAAATGCTGTTTTGGTCATTCAGAAGTCTGTTGTCAAAGATGCTCGGTAAATTTCCCTCCTGGAACTGTCTTATGCTGCGTTCACACCAAACGCAAATAGAGCGTCAAAATCGCGTCTGCCATTTTGAATCCATTCGCGCGTCCACAGCGAATTGGACGCGCGTTTAAATCGAGCGTTTGAAGCTAAATAGACGCGCGTTCAAGTCGCTCCAGGAGAAATATGTCATAAAACACCACTCTGCCTCTTTTCATTTTCATTACAAATATATATTAAACATTAATAGTCACACAAATGTGGTCCAGGCAACTCCTACATTATCTTCACTGCATGTATATTTAAATATCCTTAAAAAAATAAAGTTATGAAACTTCTCTTTGCAACCAGTCAAAACGATTTGGCAGACAACAAATGATAGATTCATGATTCAATAAATAAACCACAGATTTAAGCTTTGAACTACTACATTCTCAACTGAAAAAGTCTTAAAACTACATTTTGTGACACAATAGTAGTTTTTTTAAATTATGCAGGGTCTCTCATCACGTCACTTTACCACGTGACCGCAGCAAGCAGGCTCCTGATTGGTTAAGGCGGTGCGAATTGACGCCTAAGTTCAAATTGTTCAACTCGGGCGTCAGATGCGAATTCGCTTCAAACGCGTGAATGCACAAAAGAACCACTCGCGCCATACGCTCAATTCGCGTCCGACGTGCGAATGAGGCGGAATCGCATCCATCGCGCCGCGCGAAACGTGTCTATCGCACCGCAGGACCTCCAGACGCACGTCACCGCGCCTTTCCGTTGACTTAACATTGAAATCACTCGCTCCTGACGCTCTATTCACATTTGGTGTGAACGCAACATTACACGACTGCGTTCCCAAACAGCAGCATCTGCCTCTGAAAGCAAGACAACAACTTTATTGAGACGCAAATAATTTATTATATACGAAAATGATTATATATGGTGGCTTCTCCTATGTTTCTTTTAGCGGATGATTAGGTTCTTTTTTTTCCGACTCTTGCGATATTGCAATTTTGCGCATAAGTTACATTCGCAACTTTGGATGGAAACATAGCTAATGTTGAAAATGTTTTTAGCTGCTTAACATTTTTGCGGAAAAGGTGATTCTTTGATGAATTCAAAGTTCAACGAACAGCATTTATTTGAATTTATTAAAGAATTTGCTAAATAGAACCTGAAAATTCACATTCGAGAGAATGGCCTGTGGTTAGCATGCAGTTTGATTGGCATGCTAAGCTATTTAGCATAGGACAACAAACGCAGTGACAGTGGTTTCTCGGGGGCAAATATCAAAAATCGTTCGGTCCACAGATCATCGGAGTCAATTTTGGACAAAATTTGTAGAAGTAACAGAATTTTTTTTTTTTACATTTACTTCAACATGGCGGACAAACAACATTATGGAAAATGACAATTGAGATAATAATTTGTTACATTTATAAAGCGCTTCTCTGGGTACTCAAAGCGCTTTACATGGAGGGAGGGGGGTGGGTGGGAATCTCCTCAAGCACACCAATGTGCAGCACCACCTGGATGATGTGACGGCAGCCATATTGCACCAGAACGCCAAACACACACCAGCTGATTGGTGGAGAGGAGACCGAGAGTTGAAGCCAATCAGTATATGGGGATGATTAGGAGGCCATGATGGACAGAGGCCAATGGGCAAATTTGATACCCGAATCGGCATAAACCAACGAACGCAATGACACAGAAAACGTTTTTACGAAAAAAAAGTATCTCTCTGGAACACTAGGTGGCGCTGTGTTCAAACTTCTCAGGTACCTTCAGGATATGCTGTCGATATGTCAAATTGTTTAAAAGATATTGCAATTTATGACAAATTTCAAAATGGCTGCCCGATGGTTCGTCTTAACATGAACAGAATCGATACACAAGTAATCCACAGACATCAAGCTCACAATTCTGGCAAACTGTTCAAAAGTTAAGCCATTTTTCAGATCCCATGACCTGTTTGTTCCCAAATTTGGCATTCACCCGCAGATCACGGTGTTGATGAAGCCCACCGAGTTTCCTTTTGATTGATCAAAGTTTGGCCGAGAGACAGCCTCTGAACCAATTTTGGGTCAACATCTTTAAACATAACTTTTGAACAAAGATCAAATAAAGTATTTTTCCATCTTTAAGTTCATGACATCATAACTTTTGAACGAAGTCTTTGGCTCGGTCCAAAGATCATCTGAGCCAATTTTCGTAAGAATTGGACAAAATTTGAAGGAGGAGAAGCAGAGAGACTGAATACTGTACTTTCCAAAATGGCCACTACTGTAATGTGCGGAGCTGAGTGTGAATAGTGTGAACTAAATTGAATTTTTCTAGATCAAAAAGTTCAAAAGTTATAACTGTTTCAAATGGGAATTTTTGAGCTGGTGGTGGCGCTATAGAGTTGGTCCAAGAGACTCCAAAGTTGATGATATTACTATTCATCACTACAAGTGGGCCAAATTTGATCATTTTCCTACTTGCGGTTCATAGACTCCCATTGGGCAGCAATATAAACACATTCTTTAGCATCAAATCACAATGATTCAACAATATTTTTGATTAGCATTCTTGTGCATAATTAAACATTTAAAAAAAAAATCTTACTGACCCCAAACTTTTGAACGCTAATGTATATATCTGGAAATTTAGGACCATTAATATGTCATTATTTTCAAGTTAATTTGTAGGGGGAAATTTGCTAAATTGTCAATATTAATGCATTTTACTTTAGAGTTGTTGTTGTTTGTTTTTTTTCAATGGAAATCATTCTTTTTACTTCATTTCAGTAAATAATTGCTGAAAATCTTCAACATTAGTCAGCATTAAGGCAGTTCATCAGAAATGCTTTAAATACTTGAAATAATAAACTCTTTTCAGATTTGAGCTCAGATATAAACTCTTACATGCCGAGTGTTTGATGCCGACATATCTAATATGCAAGATCAGATATTTCATAGTTTTCTTGCTCAGAAGTCAGAGTAGACATTTTTCATACGAGATAAAATCCATGCCTTCTTGGATATATTACAGGCACATGCGCAAACGTTTTGAAATATGATGGAATATGCAGACGGTTGATTTTGGACCTACCTCATGCTCCTGTACTGATATACTGTATAATGTGTTGCATAAAACTATGTGTAGAAATACTAAAAATGTGTCCCCATATTTTCACAAGGCAACTTGGTCAATGCAAACACTCACTCCCTCAGTTTCAATGTGTATCTTGTAGATATTTGTATTTTTAATTTAAATTAATTTCTCCAAAGTTATGCATGAAGTGAATCTTGTGGATTTTGATTTTGAAGTCTGTTTGATTGCAGCCACTATAGAGTGCTGTCCTTTATATACATGCTTGAGCTATTTATTTAGATTTGTTATTTTACTGTTATGTTGTTTAGCATCTATTTACTTTTTCTTTTTAATTTGGGATCTGTATCAAAGTAATCAAATGTATTCACAGAAAAAAATGTTTTTCCACAATAAATTAACCTCATATTCATCTTTTTGGCCTTCAGTGCATTCAAAACATCAACAGCTTATGAAGATTTTAAAACAAAATGACCACCTGGCGCTTGGGTAACTTTTTACCTTCAGAAACCAAAAGCAGCAAGACAACATTTGTTTTGTGCAACACACACACACACACACACACACACACACACACACACACACACACACACACACACACACACACACACACACACACACACACACACACACACACACACACACACACACACACACACACACACACAGAGAGTCATTTTGACATACTGCAGCATCAGACCCAAGCTTAAAGTCCCCATGAAATCAAAATGGCAGTATTTTGGCTTTTAGTATGCATATGGTTATCAGTCTGTTAGCTAGTGTGCTCCAAAACAATGACAAAATTCATATTTAGAGGATATAAGCATTCAAAAATGATTTTGATGACATCACTCTGCACTTCAGCTTCTCATCAGATTTTCTGTCCAATCAAACGCTCTCTAGAATCTGAAGCCCCGCCCCCTACATTATAAACAGACGCTGAAGCTGCAGAAATCGGCCACTTGTTCACAGTTACTGTCTTCTATATGGTGAATGGCACATAGTGCACTATATAGGGAACGATCAGACTGTGCACTATATAGGGGATAAGGAACGATCAGACTGTGCACTATATAGGGGATAGGGAACGATCAGACAGTGCACTATATAGGGGATAGGGAACGATCAGACTGTGCACTATATAGGGGATAAGGAACGATCAGACAGTGCACTATATAGGGGATAGGGAACGATCAGACTGTGCACTATATAGGGGATAGGTAACGATCAGACAGTGCACTATATAGGGGATAAGGAACGATCAGACTGTGCACTATATAGGGGATAGGGAACGATCAGACTGTGCACTATATAGGGGATAGGGAACGATCAGACTGTGCACTATATAGGGGATAGGGAACGATCATACTGTGCACTATATAGGGGATAGGGAACGATCACACTGTGCACTATATAGGGGATAAGGAACGATCAGACTGTGCACTATATAGGGGATAGGGAACAATCAGACTGTGCACTATATAGGGGATAGGGAACAATCAGACTGTGCACTATATAGGGGATAGGGAACGATCAGACAGTGCACCATATAGGGGATAGGGAACGATCAGACTGTGCACTATATAGGGGATAGGGAACGATCAGACTGTGCACTATATAGGGGATAGGGAACAATCAGACTGTGCACTATATAGGGGATAGGGAACGATCAGACTGTGCACCATATAGGGGATAGGGAACGATCAGACTGTGCACTATATAGGGGATAGGGAACGATCAGACTGTGCACTATTTAGGGGATAGGGAACGATCAGACAGTGCACTATATAGGGGATAAGGAACGATCAGACTGTGCACTATATAGGGGATAGAGAACGATCAGACTGTGCACTATATAGGGGATAGGGAACGATCAGACTGTGCACTATATAGGGGATAGAGAACGATCAGACTGTGCACTATATAGGGGATAGGGAACGATCAGACTGTGCACTATATAGGGGATAAGGAACGATCAGACAGTGCACTATATAGGGGATAGGGAACGATCAGACTGTGCACTATATAGGGGATAGGGAACGATCAGACAGTGCACTATTTAGGGGATAGGGAACGATCAGACTGTGCACTATATAGGGGATAGGGAACCATCAGACTGTGCACTATATAGGGGATAGGGAAACATCAGACTGTGCACTATATAGGGGATAGGGAACGATCAGACTGTGCACTATTTAGGGGATAGGGAACGATCAGACTGTAAACTATATAGGGGATAGGGCATGATCAGACAGTGCACTATTTAGGGGATAGGGAACGATCAGACTGTGCACTATATAGGGGATAGGGAACGATCAGACTGTAAACTATATAGGGGATAGGGAACGATCAGACTGTGCACTATATAGGGGATAGGGAACGATCAGACTGTGCACTATTTAGGGGATAGGGAACGATCAGACTGTAAACTATATAGGGGATAGGGAACGATCAGACTGTAAACTATTTAGGGGATAGGGCATGATCAGACAGTGCACTATTTAGGGGATAGGGAACGATCAGACTGTGCACTATATAGGCGATAAGGAACGATCAGACTGTGCACTATATAGGGGATAGGGAACGATCAGACTGTGCACTATATAGGGGATAGGGAACGATCAGACTGTGCACTATTTAGGGGATAGGGAACGATCAGACTGTAAACTATATAGGGGATAGGGAACGATCAGACTGTAAACTATATAGGGGATAGGGAATGATCAGACAGTGCACTATTTAGGGGATAGGGAACGATCAGACTGTGCACTATATAGGGGATAAGGAACGATCAGACTGTGCACTATATAGGAGATAGGGAACGATCAGACTGTGCTCTATATAGGGGATAGGGAACGATCAGACTGTGCACTATATAGGGGATAGGGAACGATCAGACTGTGCATTATATAGGGGATAGGGAACGATCAGACTGTGCACTATTTAGGGGATAGGGAACGATCAGACTGTGCACTATATAGGGGATAGGGAACGATCAGACTGTAAACTATATAGGGGATAGGGAACGATCAGACTGTGTACTATATAGGGGATAGGGAACGATCAGACAGTGCACTATATAGGGGATAGTGAACGATCAGACTGTGCACTATATAGGGGATAGGGAACGATCAGACTGTGCACTATATAGGGGATAGGGAACGATTAGACAGTGCACTATATAGGGGATAGGGAACGATCAGACTGTGCACTATATTGGGGATAGGGAACGATCAGACCGTGCACTATATAGGGGATAGTGAACGATCAGACAGTGCACTATAGGGGATAGGGAACGATCAGACTGTGCACTATATAGGGGATAGGCAACGATTCAGACTGCACTTTTAAAGGGGATAGGGAACGATCAGACTGTGCACTACATAGGGGATAGGGAACGATCAGACTGTGCACTATATAGGGGATAGGCAATGATTCAGACTGTGCACTATATAGGGGATAGGGAACGATCAGACTGTGCACTATATAGGGGATAGGGAACCATCAGACTGTGCACTATATAGGGGATAGGGAAACATCAGACTGTGCACTATATAGGGGATAGGGAACGATCAGACTGTGCACTATATAGGGGATAGGGAACGATCAGACTGTGCACTATATAGGGGATAGGGAACGATCAGACAGTGCACTATTTAGGGGATAGGGAACGATCAGACTGTGCACTATATAGGGGATAGGGAACCATCAGACTGTGCACTATATAGGGGATAGGGAAACATCAGACTGTGCACTATATAGGGGATAGGGAACGATCAGACTGTGCACTATTTAGGGGATAGGGAACGATCAGACTGTAAACTATATAGGGGATAGGGCATGATCAGACAGTGCACTATTTAGGGGATAGGGAACGATCAGACTGTGCACTATATAGGGGATAGGGAACGATCAGACTGTAAACTATATAGGGGATAGGGAACGATCAGACTGTGCACTATATAGGGGATAGGGAACGATCAGACTGTGCACTATTTAGGGGATAGGGAACGATCAGACTGTAAACTATATAGGGGATAGGGAACGATCAGACTGTAAACTATTTAGGGGATAGGGCATGATCAGACAGTGCACTATTTAGGGGATAGGGAACGATCAGACTGTGCACTATATAGGCGATAAGGAACGATCAGACTGTGCACTATATAGGGGATAGGGAACGATCAGACTGTGCACTATATAGGGGATAGGGAACGATCAGACTGTGCACTATTTAGGGGATAGGGAACGATCAGACTGTAAACTATATAGGAGATAGGGAACGATCAGACTGTAAACTATATAGGGGATAGGGAATGATCAGACAGTGCACTATTTAGGGGATAGGGAACGATCAGACTGTGCACTATATAGGGGATAAGGAACGATCAGACTGTGCACTATATAGGAGATAGGGAACGATCAGACTGTGCTCTATATAGGGGATAGGGAACGATCAGACTGTGCACTATATAGGGGATAGGGAACGATCAGACTGTGCATTATATAGGGGATAGGGAACGATCAGACTGTGCACTATTTAGGGGATAGGGAACGATCAGACTGTGCACTATATAGGGGATAGGGAACGATCAGACTGTGTACTATATAGGGGATAGGGAACGATCAGACAGTGCACTATATAGGGGATAGTGAACGATCAGACTGTGCACTATATAGGGGATAGGGAACGATCAGACTGTGCACTATATAGGGGATAGGGAACGATTAGACAGTGCACTATATAGGGGATAGGGAACGATCAGACTGTGCACTATATAGGGGATAGGGAACGATCAGACCGTGCACTATATAGGGGATAGTGAACGATCAGACCGTGCACTATATAGGGGATAGGGAACGATCAGACACAGCACTATATAGGGGATAGGGAACGATCAGACTGTGCACTATATAGGGGATAGGGAACGATCAGACAGTGCACTATATAGGGGATAGGGAACCATCAGACTGTGCACTATATAGGGGATAAGGAATGATTCAGACTGTGCACTATATAGGGGATAGGGAATGATTCAGACTGTGCACTATATAGGGGATAGGGAACCATCAGACTGTGCACTATATAGGGGATAGGGAACCATCAGACTGTGTAAATATATTTTCCAGTGGGGAGAATGATGTCTGGTTTTACGGTAGTGTCAAACGCTGCATTTCTAAATCTAATTTTTACAAATGTGCTGATTTAAATGAGCATGAAATGGATGGAGCCAGTTCAGAGACGAGTAAATGTGGCAATATTATAGCAGTCAAAAGTTTGGAATAATTAAGATTTGTAATGCTTTTGAAGAAGTCTGCATTTATTTGATCAAAAATATTGCAAAAAAAACTGTAGGGATATATTAATTAAATTTAAAATAACTTTCCATTTTAATATATTTTAAAATGTAATATATATATTCATCGCTGCTAGTTCTTTGACGTCGGAATGGTGTGTCCCTGCCTTTTCCATTTATTGCCTGACTCTTCGGTCTCAATGGTTTTTTATTAAAAAGCAAACATGCAAGACCAGCCCAGGAGGGGGAAAAAATCATGCAAAAGTAATTCAATATCACTTTCCATAAGTAATCAAGTAATGCAATTAGTACATTTTTAACAGTAACACATTACTTTAAAAAGTTACTTTCCTCAACACTGCTGACAGTTCTTTTACATTGAAATATTTCACAATAGCACTGGTTTTACTGTATTTTTTTTAATCAAAATGTATGCACCAATAATAAGTTGCATAAAATACTTACCAAAAAAATCTGAATTATTCCAACTTTCGACCTGAATAAGGGACAAAACTAATCAGTTATAAATTAAGTCAACCACTTGCCAAGACAAATCCAGACACAGATCACAGTAAAAAAAGATACAACACCATCTAGTGGTTCATCACTGAAGAACATGCAAGAATCTCACACCCCCAAACATGTTGGATGAGTGAAATCATGTTCCAAGATCTTTAATGGAGAATAACTATTCATATAGACATTTTTCCACAGGGTTCACTGGAATAGCAATCATTTAGAGAGTTATCACTGATGCTGTAAACAATATAAATATACATCAGATACTATAATGTACATTTGCATTATAATTAGGGCTGTCAAAAGATTAATCGCAGCCAAAATAAAAGTTTGTGTGTACATAATATATGTGTGTGTGTACTCTGTTAATTATTATTTATATATAAATACACACACAAGCATGTATATATTTAAAAAAATATATATTTTTATATATAAAACATTTATATTTATATATATTATAGATTATATAAATGTATATACATGCAAATATTTCTTAAATATATACATGAATGTGTGTGTATTTATATATAAATAATAATTAACAGAGTACACACACACATATATTATGTACACACAAACTTTTATTTTGGATGCGATTAATCGCGATTAATCTTTTGACAGCCCTAATTATATTCTAACGATTTCTACACAGCAGGGCCGGAACCACCATAGGCTTTGAGGGGGCCAAATCGCCCCCTCCCCTCTGTTTGTTGTTAGCATGGCAGACATTTTAAAAAGTTGCAATTTTATCTTTGTTAGACCTCAGCGGTCTAACAGCACTCGTCAATGTCAAAATGACGGCCAATCAGATCAAAGAAGGCGGGGCTTAATGGTCACTGAAGATTAGTGTGAATTAAAACGCGGCACTTTTAGTTTTTACATTGAAAGAGTGCGTGCGTGGCTAGATATACGTAGCTAAACATTTCATATTTGTCAAACTACTCAACTTTTTAAAATCACCATTTTTAATTGAAAATATGCAATCGTATAAATTATGTCATTTATAACCGAATGTGATGAAACGCGAAACATTTGTTTTTGGATTTTTGACATATTAGACATACAAACAAGAGTGACTGTGTGCATATTTTTAAAAATATTATTTGCAAAGAGTTTAAATGGATTACTTTACAACTATATAGGGCTATCATTAGACCTAGAACCACTTTTAACATTCTTATCTCTTCTTTAGTCCCTTGAATCGTTTAATTATTCAATTTATTTGAATAAAAAGCAAAATGTCATGGTTACGGCCTTGCTATACAGACAATCTATTATTCAGTACAGTGGTTCATTTGGCATGAACATCTAAGGTTGTTATGAACTTTATCCACACATTGTGTGTCAGGGTTATGAAAGTTACAGAACTAACCTGAAAGCGAAACATTTCATTACTGTACAAACAACTACAATGATTACTGTAAGATAGCAAAGTGCATTTATTTGCTCCTGGAAACCTCATCTGTTTGGTGACCCTGATAAACGCACATCCGTAATTGTGTCCCTAGAGAAAGCTGAAGCTTCCGTCATCATTTACTGACTGAATCGTCGCATTGGTTTAAGAATTGTCGGGCCACTTTGGGTTGTAACATTCACAGAATGCTTTCTGGAAAGCAGCGAGTCGACACGGTTCACTTTTCCACTAAATGAAGGGGAAGAGTCTCTTTTTCAGGATGTAGAGCACTGTAGCCAGAAACAGAGCAAGAGCTAAAAAGATCAGCAGTTTGTCGGTCAGTTCACGCCGATTATATTTCAGGATAAGCTTTCGTCCCAAGTGAATGGTTCCCGTCATGGCCTTAAACTCTTCATTTGTCTCTAGCACAGTCCTTGAGGATGTTGCTGGAAAGAGAGCAAATGGAAAAAAAGAAATACATAAATGTAAACTTAATGATGGTGCAAAAAGTCATTTCCCTCCATGAGGTTAAAAGGACACATGACCGTTGCAGTTTAGAAACTACTTTTAAACTTCAATTACCTTTACGTCCTCAGTTAGGATCACGTGATACCATCGGTCATCTGCTTTTTGGAAATTTGGTGACTTTATTTGGTCACAAAATGACAGAATAGCAGATGTAGATAGATGGTTGTTAAGAAGCAAATCTTTGTAACAGTGTTGCATTAAAGGAACACGCCACTATTTTTGAAATTAGGCTCATTTTCCAGCTCCCCCAGAGTTAAACAGTTGAGTTTGACCGTTATCGAATACATTCAGCCGATCTCCGCTAAAAGGTAGCACTTTTAGCATAGCTTAGCATAGATCATTGAATCTGATTAGACCGTTAGCATCTCGCTCAAAAAAAATTAAAACTTGACTCTTCTGTAGTTACATCGTGTACTAAGACCGATGGAAAATGAAAAGTTGTGATTTTCTAGACCGATATGTCTAGGATCTATTCTCTCATTCCTGCGTAATAATCAAGGAACTTGAGCCGCACCATGAGTGCAACAGCGCAATGATATTACACAGCGCCTGAAAATAGGCTAAACTCCGTCAACATAACCAACGTGACAGAAGAATCAATGTAACTACAGAAGAGTCAAGTTTTAAATAGGAAAAATATCGAAACTCTTTGGTCATTTTTGAGCGAGATGCTAACGGTATGGGTGTTACGGTACACGTATTCGTACCGAACTGTTTCGGTACAGGGCTTTCGGTTCGGTGCACACGTGTACCGAGCGGTTTCCGAATGCAATCTTTAACAGTTAACAGTCGGCTTGTTTAACACACTTCAATCCGAGTTCAAACACGAAGATATTAAAGGGTTAGTTCACCCAAAAATAAAAATTCTGTCATTAATTACTTCCCCTCATGTCGTTCGACACCCGTCAGACCTCCGTTCATCTTCAGAACACAAATTAAGATATTTTAGTTGAAATCCGATGGCTCTGAAAGGCCTCCATTGGCACAATGGCACGGTTCACTCTCAAGACCCTTAAAAGCTACTAAAGACGTTGTTACAAAGTCCATCTCACTACAGTGGTTCTACAATAACTTTATGAAGCGACGAGAATAGTTTTTGTGCACAAAAAAAACCTAAATAACGACTTATATAGTGATGACGATTTCAAAATAATGCATCATGAAGCTTCGAAGCGTTATGAATCAGCGAGTCGAATCATGATTCGGATTGCGTGTCAAACTGCTGAAATACGTGACTTTGGCGATTCAAACCGCTGAATCGACTCACTGATTCATAACGCTTCGAAGCTTCATGAGGCCATGTTTTGAAATCGATCATCATGATGTAAGTCGTTATTTAGGGTTTTTTTGTGCACAAAAACTATTCTCATCACTTTATAAAGTTATTTTAGAACCACTGTAGTGAGATGGACTTTGTAACGACGTCTTTAGTGCCTTTTAAGGGGTCTTGAGAGTGAACGGTGCCATTGAGCCAATGGAGGCCTTTCAGAGCCATCGGATTTCAACTAAAATATCTTCATTTGTGTTCTGAAGATGAACGGAGGTCTTATGGGTGTCGAACGACATGAGGGGAAGTAATTAATTACATAATTTTCATTTTTGGGTGAACTAACCCTTTAAGTATTCAGTTCATTTTATCACAAAATTCAGACGATAAATGCCGTTTTGACGCTCTTTAATGTGGCGTGACTGATCACAGTTCAAACGTGAACGCGATCGATCATCTCTTCCTAAAGAATAAACATGAATGAACATCTGAAGGTATGTTGAGGATACATTACAACTTACTGTCAGTTATCATATATGGTGTAATCGCTAAATCAGTGTTTCAACGGCGGAAAGACGTCAATATAACTGCTTTAAACTAAACAATGAAGCATCACATTTACCTCAGGCAGTCATTCAGTGTCCACAGAATTTTATTCACAAGAGAAATCAACTCTTTCACTAAATATATGCTCTATATTAGCCGTTATATTCATTATATTCTACTTAACCTGTTAGTGATGTCTTGATTATTTAATATGTTTAAATAAACCCGTCATGAAAATGTGTATAAATTATTATATTTCAACAACGAACTGGAGAAAAAACTATTTTCTAATTAGATTTAGAAGTCAGTGCAAAAACTGCCTTATGTTAAGTTTACATGTTTGCGTAATGTTATTAGAGTGTTGATTATTATACCTAAAAATAAATAGCAACTGAATTTAGGCTAATAGTTTGGGCTCTGTTGTTAACCTTTAATATTAATGTGCAAGTAAGGGCTCCCTATATAGTTTACAGCAACTTTTAGTTATAATTTTATTCAATTAAGGACAGACACTTTTTTTTCAGTAAACCACAGTTTAATAAAAATAAATAAAAAGCCATTTTGTGAAACTGCTGTACCGAACCGTGACTTCAAAACCGAGGAATGTACCGAACCGTAGCTAACGGTCTAATCAGATTCAACGATCTATGCTAAGCTATGCTAAAAGTGCTACCGGCAGACCCGGAGATCGGCTGAATGGATTTGAAAACGGTCAAACTCATCTGTTTAACTCTAGGGGAGCTGGAAAATGAGCCTAATTAAAAAAAAAGTGGCGTGTTCATTTAAGAGCCGGGGGTGAAAACTTTTGAACAGGAGTCCAAGTTTTTCTTGTTTTGTTTTTTTTTATATATAAAAAAAATATTTAGTAGTACCCTTCAGAAGAAACAGAAGATACTTACATGTTTCCTGGAAGACAAATGAAGTACAACCTTGATCTTCAAATTCTCACCCCAGCTCTTAAAGGGATAGTTCACCCAAAAATGAAAATTCTGTCATCATTTACTCTATGGTAGACAATGGTTGCTCCATCTGCTTTGTTACAAACATTCTTCAAAATATCGTCTTTTGTGTTCAGCAGAACAAAGAAACTCCTACAGGTTTGGAACAACTTGAGGGTGAGTAAATAAAGACAGAATTTACATTTTTGGGTGAACTATCCCTTTAATGCATAGTTTTTCCTTCTGGAGCATCAGTGAATGTTTCAACCTTATTTAACAGTTGCGTTTGAGTCCCTCAATCGTCCTCAGATCAAAATCATACAGTCCCTGTTGGAGAGGGTTCAAATATGCAAAAGATGCTGGAAAACTGAAGAATTTGCAGGACCTGGAGGATTTTTCTGAAGAATGTTGGGCAGTTGAACTGCTCAGGACAAACAAGAGACTCAAGAACAACCATCACAAAACACACAGCCGTGGATCATCCAGGGGACGACACACAGTATAGAGAATCAAGGGTATATAAACTTCTGAATAGGGTCCTTTTTATAAATTCAGTATTTTTTTTGTCTTGTGGACTATATGTAAACATCTTTTACATAAAATATATTTTTCAGGACAGTACCAATTAAAAAAATAACATGCATTTTGTTAAAATTATGTGGAGGGGTTCATATACTTTTTCTTGTCACTGTATATACATTTTACGTGTATAATATATACACACACCGATGAGCCAAAACATTATGAACATTGAACAAGAACCCTGAAGGTGTCCTGTAGTATGTGGCACCAAGACGTCATCACCACATCCTTCAAGTCTTGAAGGTGCATGAGATGATGCCGCCGTGGATCGAACTTGTTTTTCCAGCACATCCCACAGATGTTCAATTGGATTGAGATCTGGAGAATTTGCAGGCCAGAGCAACACCTTGAATCATCCTTAAACTTTTGTGTGACTTGTGCCACAGTAGAGCTTGTGTTGGCTTGGACCAGACGGGATAGCCTTCACTGCCCTCGTGAAGCGATGAGCCTCAGCCGCCCTGTGGCCGGTTTGTGGTTTGTTGGTAAAGCCTCTGCGTTTCAGAGACACTCTGATCCAGTCGCCTTGCCATAACAATTAGGCCCTTTCAGATCTTCATTCCTGTCCGTTTCTCCAGCATCCAACACATTGTTACCATCTGATCTATCTTAATATATAGCCTGTTAGGAGATGATCATAACTGGTCATAATGTTTTGGCTCATCAGTGTGTGTGAGTATATGTGTGTGTAAGATGTACTTTTAATTTATGCTTTGCAAAGCATTTTAGGCACTGACTGAAAGATTGACAATAATAATTATGTTTTATTATTATCAGTAATTTGCGTGACATCGCTGGTCATGTGATTTCAACATCAGCTTTTTCTAACCTAATGATATTTCCCAGACATGTCCATTTCTTTAGGTGTAAATAGTGTTAATCAGCAACAGCAATAAAATCACCCACATATGACAATTCTGCTAAAATTCTACTCATGTGGGTGAACTATTCCTTTAACCTCTTAACTGTCACCGTCCCGCCTGATCACCTTTTTTTCGTATCATTTATTTTAGTAATGATCATAAATTAGGTATCATTCGAAAGCTTACGAACTCAAAATTCATCCTGTGAAAACCGTTTTGAAATTGGACGTTGCGTTACCATGGAAATGGTACTTTAAATTCTTCTGGTGGGCTCCTCCCCCTAGTGGGCGGAGTCATGTTTCATATTTCAACATTTATTTTAACTACTTTATAATCAAAATCTTTTCTAATCTTGACAAAACCCATATCGTCGGAAAGGTCTGAGTCTCAAGGTTCCATATTTGGTGACCGTTTTGTGATGGAAGTGACATTTGGACAGACATTTACAGGAAAATGCATAAAAAAAAACAATCAATGGAATGTGGATGACACCCGGTGGCTATTTTTGGTACAGCGCCTAAACAAAATCTCATGGGAACTTCAATTTTTGTTTTTTTAGAACATGGTTAGACATATGGCTTTGATTTTATAGTCATTTTAGATTAAAACATTTTTGTAAAATATATATTTTAAATAAAATAAAACATATTTAGTACAGTATTTTTTATTTACAGTAAATTTAGACCTCCATAACTTTTTCATACTTTCATATTTTGAATTGCTGCCGAGTGACTGCTTTAAAACAAGACCAAACTTAGGTCTATATTCCAATGCATTCTTGAATTACAGCCCTTTAAGTTCGGATAGTGCATTTTCATGTGTATTCTCAAAAAGGGGACAGTTAAGGGGTAATAGATTGACATTATTATAAGACACAATGACCTATAGCCCGAAGGACTTTTTTTACCCAGAGTTCCGATGGTCTCCTCGCTCTGCTGCACCTGCTGTGACATCATGCGGCTGATGCTCATCAGACTCTCTGTGATGTCACTGGACGTCTGCACCAAACTCTCTTTAGTAGCCTTCCTGAAGCCAAAACAACATGGTGAAAGTAGTAAATATGGCTAAAAGAGTGCTGGCTAACAGTAGCCGTTTCCATTACAGATTAGCGCAAAACATTAGCGATATTTTCTAAATGTCGATAAAAAACGATTGCGAAATGACGGCGTTTCCATTAACCGATGTTATGCGACTAAAACTTATTTTTTCAAAGATTCCAAAGATTATGCCACCGATGTTGGTAGGTTTGTATATCCCATCCACCGCAATAGCCATTATCTTTAATGGAAGGAGACGTGTGTGTTATCCAAGCATTAATGGCAAGGAAAGCCCCTTACACGTGAGAGTATGAGGTGTGTGTGTTTCTCCCTCATATCTGCTTCAAGGTCTTCATGATCATGTGGCATTTCTGTGTTTAGAATCCAGTATTCCTGTAATTCTATTGTGTTTTATGAGTTTAATAAAGAATTCGGTCTCGTCTTCTGTCCAAACACACAGCGTCATGTAAAGAATGATCCAGCAGCGATTCTAGGATTTTCATTTTAGGGGGGCTCAGCCCCCAGTGAGTGTATGAAAAAAAATTGGTAAGACTTTAGTTTAGGGTCCAATTCTCACTATTAACTAGTAGCTTATTAATATGCATATTAGGATACTGGCTGTTTATTATTTCATTTCGGGGGCATGGCCCCTTGAGAACATTTTGATTTCTATGATCTACATATGTGCATTTTAAGATGTTCTGAATGGCAAAAAATGTGATAACAATAGCCTGAAAACCATGTCAGTGGGCAGATATGACTGATACAATTTTTGTCAGTGAAGAAAGTAAACATATGTTTAACTGATATTTATTTGTTTTATGAATCATTTCCGAAGGCTAATAGGAAAGCTAGGTAACTAAATGTATTAAATTAATTCACAATATGCACACATTTATTACTAATCTTATGCCTAATATGAAGAAAACGGCTTTGTTAATATTTCTTGTTTGTTAATTATATTATAAATGACATTACACAGGCCTATTTCAATACAAAATGGCGAAATTAGACAAAAGTTTATTCATTTGAATATTTTCATTGTCATTTGTTTAACATTTGTCAAATATGAAACGTTTAGTTTAGCTACATATCTCTCACTTGACGTCGAGTCGCGCTGCTAAAATTTGCGCTCAGCCTCAGCAGCATCTGAGCCCCCCTAAAAGTGACGCCCATGGAATGATCCACTTTTACGCAAGTCCTGTAAATGCGGAAAAACGGTTTCCATTGCAGGTTTGTGAAAATGTCCTTTTTCGAATTGCCTGAAAAACCACCTCATGTGAGTTTAAAAACATTTTTGCGACATATGGGTGTTTTTGCGATATTGAAGCGTTTCCATTGGGCGTATTTTCAATTTGCGCAATTTGAAGGGTAATGGAAACGCGGCTAGTAGGGCTGCGCGATTAATCGAAATCGAACCGCAATTGCAATTTGGGTTATGTGCGATTATAAAATCGTAAAGATTTTAATGAAATAAATTAGGCCTGAAACGATTCATCGAGTTACTCGATTACAAAAATTCCAGATTTTAATCACATACTATATTTGTAGCGATGTCGTCATGCGGTTTGACTAGATATGATGTTTAGCTTTGATGTTTTTAAGTACTAAACGTATTCACGTTCAATCGAAAGAGAGTATAGCCTAAAAAAAGAACCCCTTCACACACACACACACACACACACGCACACACACACACACACACACACACGCACACGCACACGCACACGCACACGCACACGCGCATGCACCCTCGTCTCTCTCGCGCGCCAGTCAGACCAATCGCGGCAATGCATCACATATGCTTAAACTTTTATGTAGCTACGCAACAATAATTTCAGCGTTCACTGTATACACCGGGACGTGATGTTGTGACGCGATTTTTCGAACGGATGCTTCACCTAAAATGCACCGCGATGCAAGTGATGCAAGCCAAATGCAGCGTTCTATAGAAAACGTATGTATGTATTTCTGCCGTACCAAACTGTAATGAAGCAACTGGTCTGACTGGGGTGTCACTCTTCCTCACCCACGGCACGCGTACACACGTACACACACACACACACACACAGGTTGCTAGGTTACCATAGCAAATAGGCTCACCCCAGAAATGATATATTATTGTTAGTAGCCTAATGGTAAATGCTGCAGGTGTGGAAATCTACATAAAACAGATATTTACTTTGATGTCAGGGCTAGATTACAGCATGAAACCTGTTGTGCATATTAATAAATTGAGTTGCTTTTCCTCTTAATTTTCGTTATGCAGTATTTTTTTTGGTTGTTTAAAAACTCACAAAAAATGTTTATCCGATAAATCGATCGATTAAGCGCCAGATTAATCGATTACAAAAAGAATCGATAGCTGCAGCCCTAAAATAAAGATATGCACAGCGTGTCAGTGAAGAGCGGCTCTGCGATCAGTAAACGCTGCTCCGTCTGAAAGCACTGCGAGTTTGAGCCGCTTATTATAACATGCGTTTGAAAAAAAAACACACGCGTTAAACATCTTTACAAACTAGAAATGTGAAGCGTTCATAAACCTGTTCAACAAAATACAACGTTTAATAACATGTTTTAACTCGCTTCATATCGTCAGTCGAGTGTTTGTGAGCTGACGTGGCTTATCATCACAGAATGAGGCAGACAATGCATATTAAATGGGGAACCTGGCTCTCTTTGTCCTTCCACCATGAACTTGAGCGATCGCCCAAGTCACGTGACATGCACTTGGAAGACAAAAGTTAGTGTATACTTAGTAAATAATATTATTATTATAATATTTAGTAAAAATACAGCTCTTTTCAGTTTAGTAAAAGTGTACTAATTACTATTTAATCAAATGTCAAGGAAGAAAATGATTTTGTGGCTTAAAGCTGCACTATGTAATATTTCCGTCCACTAGAGGTCGCCTGTTCAAAACAAAGGCGTAGTTTGATGACGCCAGGTGGTCTTCACCTCACAGCCGGTGGAAAAGAATCTCGGGACTCGGGCAGAAATCATGTTCATGGATGCGATTATTAACGTTACTGTAGTCTGAAGCAGAGCAGGACCGAGTGTTGTGGAGCTGAGGAACCGCTGGAGCGATTGTTAAAGCTACACTGTGTGATATTTTCCCCCATCTAGTGGTGAAAAGGTTTATGACCATCCAGAGAATTTTTGTTTCTGTTCCTCTCAATTCCGATTTCGTTTTAACTCCTACGGTGGCCGATTTAGTCCAAGATTAATACCGCCAAACTGCTGAAATTTGCCGATCCAAACTGCTGATTCGACTCACTGATTCATAACGCTTCAAAGCTTCATGAGGCCGTGTTTTAAAATCGTCATCACTATATAAGTCGTTATTTAGGGTTTTTTTGCGCACAAAAACTATTCTCGCCGATTCATAAAGTTATTTTAGAACCACTGTAGTGAGATGGACTTTGTAACGACGTCTTTAGTAGCTTTTAAGGGTCTTGAGAGTGAACCGTGCATTGTGCCAATAGAGGACTTTCAGAGCCATCAGATTTCAACTAAAATATCTTCATTTCTGTTCTGAAGATGAACGGAGGTCTGACGGGGGTCGAACGACATGAGGGTGAGTAATTAATGACAGAATTTTCATTTTTGGGTGAACTAACCCTTTAAAATAGTAATTTACAAAACGATTTACAAATAGTTGGAAACATTAGGGATATTGTAAGTATTCAACTGAACAAAATATATAACACTGGCCTAGTGGTTTTTGGATATTTTACTGAAAAGATTTTACACAGTGCACCTTTAAGGTGAAGTGAGAGCTGGGGCGGGGCGCGTTCTGTTCGACATGAGAGTATTGCGGTTGTTTTTCGGTTCGGTTTGAATATCGTTACACCCCTAATGTTTAGTAGTCAAAAACTAAACGCTACATGCATTTTTTGTCACTGACTGATTGGCCGTAACAGCAGCACGATTTACCTTTGTCTCACAGAGTCCCCTCCTTGAAGCAGCTCATCCTTCTCCAGATTATCAATGGCCAGCTTACAGGCTAGATTTGCCTTCCTCCACGCCGTCTGGTTACTGAGACATGGGAGTAGCGATAATACTGAGATTCAAGCATTACATCTGACATTCAACACAGAATCAGAAAAGATCGGAGAGTAAAAAATGTTTTTCTAACCTTAACATCTGCTTCCGATGGGCTTCCGTCTCACTCAAGATAGCTTGCTTATCAGTCTCTCTGTCTTGTTCTTTTGCCATCTGTTCCATGTCCTATATTTAAAAAAAAAAGTTAGGTTTTTACTAATATCAGCAATCAGCAAATTCAATACAAGTCAGTTTTTCTTTTAAATGGAACAGTTTATTGAACCTGAATAAAAAATAAAAACAAAGATATATGCGTTATATCATATTTGATACATCAGGATTGTATTGCCCATATAGCATGATATACATAGCATGATAAAGCATAACATTATGACCTAATATTGTGTCTGTCCCCCTTTTGCTGCCAAAATAGCCCTGACCTGACATTTTGAACGGGTCACTTTTATAAATTCAGCGATTTTTTTGTCTCGTGGACTATATGTAAAAAAAAAATGTAATGTTAAATATCTTATTCAGGAGTGTACTAAATAAAAAATAACATGCATTTTGTATGATCTCTCTTATTTATATTTTTTTATATGCACTTTGTCTTATTGTACAGCACTTTGACGTAATTCTGTTGCTTTTAAATGTGCTATATAAATAAAATTTGACTTGACTTGATATTCTGCACGCGGTTCACACTCTTTTTCTTGCAACTGTATATAATATATGACATATTTCGAATTATTATAGTTTTAAAATATGATGTTTGTTGTTAAATGTGAATTAACATAACATACAACAGTGTTTGACAATGAAACGTGTCATTCACATAATCCCTGCAATATGTAAATGATTTAATTATAATCATTATAGCATAATGAGATATTATCCCGCCGTCCATCACACGGTATTACCATGATAACATTCGTTTCAGCCATAACAGTGTATTATATGCAGAATGCGTTCCTTTATCATTGTTATTATTAGTACAGTGGCGACAGTAGTTTGTTGCCCTGACATTTCTCTCTATTAACGTTATATGAAAAGTCACATATACCTGAATCCTCAGTCTTAACTGATTGAACTTCTCCTTGACTGTGGAGTTGAAATCCACCAGCACCGCCTGTGGCCCACAGCACTCTCTGATGTCCTGACACCACAAAACAAATCAACAATTACTGTTTCCATCCATACCGACTGACAAACGCACGGCAGTTATGGCCACGTCTCTGTATTCACAGTTAGTTTGTCGGCCAAGAAGGACAGCAAGACCCTGGGCTATATTTTAATATGTCTACCTGAATAAGAGCTTTAATTTCCAGATCATATTTGACAATCTCTTGGCCACATATTCGGACGTGTACATCTGCAGTGGACGCCATCTTTGTTGTTCTACGATACGCCAGAAGGTCCAAACGTTAACGCATTTGCATAACGCCCTTTTTGCGCCCTGCAAAACTGGCCTGGGAACAGAGAGCAATGCAGTGCATTCATAATACATTATATGTTCTTTTCTACTTTAAATTCATCAATGAAATATATATAAATATATATGTGTGTGTGTGTGTGTGTGGATTGGTCAAAAGTTTGGAAATATTAAGGTTTTGTAATGTTTTTGAATTTATTTTGGCACACTTGTAGTGATAGTAATGAATAGTAATATCACAAACTATGGAGTCTCTAGGACCACCACCAGTTCAAACTTTCACATTTGAAACAGTTATTACTGTCAATAATCTCATCATGCTGATCACATTCAACATCTTACATTTAAGACTCTGCCCATTACAGTAGTGGCCAAGTGCAGTATTCAGTTTTCTGCTTCTCCTCCGTCAAATGTTGAGATCTGATCAGGTCATGAGATCTGAAAAATAGGAATTGTTGAACAGTCTGTCAGAATCGTGAGCTCGATGTCTGCTCTGTGGATTCCCTGTGTCATGCCGAATCCATGGATACCGATATCTGTCAGGATCGGACGAACCATCGGTCCGCCATTTTGAAATTTGCTATACATTGCAATATCTTTTAAACAATTTGACAAAAATCAACACAACATTTAGTAGGGATCATTGGCATTATGTCCTGAAGGTACCTGAGAAGTTTGAACACAGCGCCACCTAGTGTTCTAGAGATATGTTTTTTTGCTAAACATTTTATTACATTTGAAAACATTGTCCAAATATAGTTTTCTGTGTCATTACATTGGTTGGTTTGCCGCTTCCAACAATTTTGCCAATCTCATTTGTCATTTTCCATCATTTTGTTTGTTGAAGTCAATGAAAAACAGGTTTTTTTTTTGTTACTTCTCCAACATATTTTGTCAAATTTTGTCCAAAATCAGCTCAGATGATCTGCGGACTGAGCTGTACAGAAATGACTGAACGGATTCATATTTTTTAATAACCTTACTTTTATAAGTTTTCATTGATGAATAAAAAGTTAAAAAAGAAAAGCATTTATTTAAAATAGAAATCTTTAGTAACAATAGTATACACTTCCATTCAAAAGTATGGGGTCAGTAATTTTTTTATTTTTTTAAAAAGAAATAATACTTTTATACAGCAAGGATGCATTCATTTGAAAAAAAAAAGGTGATAGTAAAGACTTAATTGCCAAAAGTATTGGGATACTCCTCCAAATCACTGAATTCAGGTGTTCCAGACACTTCCATGGCCACAGGGGTATAAATCAAGCACTAGGCCTGCAGACGCTTCTACAAACATTTGTGAAAGAATGGGCCGCATGAAAGTCCATGTGTGAAATTTCCTCACTGCTAAATATTCCACGGTCAACTGTTAGTGGTATTATAACAAAGTGGAAGCAATTGGGAACAACAGCAACTCAGCCACAAAGTGGTAGACCACGTAAAATCACAGAGCGGGGTCAGCGCATGCTGAGGGTCACAGTGAGCAGAAGTCTCCAACTTTCTGCAGAGTCAATATATAGCTACAGACCTCCAAATTTTGTGTGGCCTTCATATTAGCTCAAGAACAGTGTGTAGAGCTTCGTGGAATGGGTTTCCATGGCGGAGCAGCTCATTCAAGCCGCACATCACCAAGTGTAAAGTGTGGGATGCAGTGGGGTAAAGCACGCCGCCACTGGACTCTAGAGCAGAGGAGACACGTTCTCTGGAGAAACTAATCACGCTTCTCTGTCTGGCAATCTGATGGACGAGTCTGGGTTTGGTGGTTGCCAGGAGAACGGGACTTGCCTGACTGCATTGTGCCAAGTGTAAAGTTTGGTGGCGGGGGGATTATGGTGTGGGGTTGCTTTTCAGGGGCTGTGCTTGGCCCCTTAGTTCCAGTGAAAGGAACTCTTAATGCTTCAGCACACCAAGACATTTTGGACAATTTCATGCTCCCAACTTTGTGGGAACAGTTTGGGGACGGCCCCTTCCTGTTCCAGCATGACTGCACACCAGTGCACAAAGCAAGGCCCATAAAGACATGGATGAGCAAGTTCAAGCCAGGCCTTCTTGTCCAACATCAGTGCCTGACCTCACAAATGCGCTTCTAGAAGAATGGTCAAATATTCCCATAAACACACTCCTAATCCTTGTGGAAAGCCTTCCCAGAAGAGCTGAAGCTGTTAGAGCTGCAAAGGGTGGGCCAACTCCATATCAAACCCTACGGATTAAGAATGGGATGTCATTAAAGTTCATGTGCATGTAAATGCAGGCGTCCCAAAACATTTGGCAATATAGTGTATATTGTTAGAAGATTTCTATTTTTTAACTTTTTATTCATCAATGAATCGTGAAAATAGGATCATAGGCTGCAAAAATATATGTTTCCAACATTGATAATAAATCAGGATCATGTGACACTGAAGACTGGAGTAATGGCTGATGAAAATCACAGGAATAAATTATATTTTAAAGTATATTAAAATAGAAAAACATTATTTTAAATTGTAATAATACTTCACAATATTACAGTTTTTTTTCTGTATTGATCAAATAAATGCAGGCTTGATGAGCATAAGAGACTTCTTTCAAAAACATTTCCAAACTTTTGACCGGTTCTGTATGTATGTATGTATGTGTCATCACAAGAATAAATAGCATTTTAAGATTTAAGAATACCATAGCCAATTTTGTTATACTGTCCCAAATGTATGAATAATTTTTATTTAAAATGAGCAAGTTGGGATTGTTAAAAATAAGTTGTCAACATTCAAACATTCTGTGAAAGACAACCAAACCCCACCATTACTAACAGAACAGCAGGGGAATGTTTCTGGTTTCGTTTTGACCGAGAAATGCATGACTGTTGCCAGAAGTGTCAGGCATCCAAGAACAGAGTGAGGAAGAGAGAAAGGAAGAACAGAATGTCACACAGTTGTCAATTTTCTGAAGCGTACCGCTGAACTGTGAGTTCAGAAATATATTGCGATGTAGTGAAATGTATTAAGGCAATCCAGTAAAGACACACGACAGATGAAGTGCTGCAGTTTCTAATGTTTATTTTGATAGTAAAATCAATAATAGTATTAGACTATCATGGTTACAAGCAGAATTGTGGTACCAACTCCGGGCTGATACGATGCAGTGACATAATTAAGGATAATACAAAAAAATCGAAATCAAATAATAAGAGGCACAATAACACAAACAGACACATTTTGAAGATCAATCACGACTGCTTTTAAGCCTACTTCACATCTGTACACTAACAAGGCTCGATAAACCAAGCTGTTCTCCAACTAGTTGTGCCGAAAGAAAAAAACGGAAAAAAGAAAGAAAAAGTCAAAACCCAGCACAACACTGAAACATAAATAGAACAACTGTCAAGATATTGAATTTGAACAGGCATATATGTGAACTACAAATATAGACATTGCTAATAGGATCAAGTAACTGTTAGTTTCAGTAGGATACACTTCTGCAAAGTTTTGCTTAAGAATATCACCAAGAGATCTATGACAGAGCACTTAGCAATGAAATACAGCCTTCCTACTGCGACTAGAACAAACAAAACAAAACAAACAAACAAAAAAATAAAATAAGAGAGAGATTTTACATTGGGGAGTACACACACAATACTAGCTACTTAAAGATCCCATGCTAAATTATCAAGTAGAATACCATACAACATTAGAAGCACAAGTTCACGTTATTGTGTTTTTTTTTCTCGTTCTTTCTCTAAGAGCTGACACTTCATGTCAGTCACTGTTAAATTGAATGTTGTATGGATTTTCAGAACTAAAGAAACGAAAGCAATCGAGAAAATAAAGATTTTTGCTGGCCCTGGTTAAAGGTTTTCGCAAACCCGCTTCCAATGTTGAAGGTCAATTTAGTAGCTCGATGCAAATTTGGCAAAGGGAATGTAGATCGTTGCAGCTTAATCGAATGCGGGCGTTCGTCGTCGACCTTTTTGGTAACGTTGGTTTTAGAGTCCATTAGTGATTCGGCGAACGAGATCTGGGCCCAACAGTCCAAGTGACCCTACTAGCTCTCCATGTCTTCCTCGACAGGGAAAAAACAGACAAACAAACAAACAAACAATCAAAATATGCTATCGCCGCTACATTAACACGGCCCTTGTCCCGCCCCGACCACTGGTTGGGTCCAAGTCCAATTTGAGCGCCCGTTGTGGGGTCAGGTCTTGGCACAGGTGTTGCAGTGGCTTGAGCAGATGTCCTAAGAGCAACTTGATTTCAGAACGGTTTCTAGCGTAAGATCGGGGAAGGGGGAAGAGTTCACCGACCTGACCACACATGCCAAGTCATAGCTCTTGAGGGGTGTTCAAGTACATATTTTGAAATTTAGCACCATGGGCGGTGAGACAGGACTCCTACCCAATGTCCAATGTCCATACGTTTTTGTTTTTTTTAACCCAATAAAACGAAGAGCTTCTTTCCCCCTTTTGCCACGAAGGGAGCCGTGCAGCGGAAACCACCAGAAGAAGACTCAACTTTTCTCTGAGGGAGTGACTGAGTGCAAGGAAAGCGTCCGAACGCAGAAGACTTCCCGCCCTCCACGACTTCGAATTCTAGGCCGAGCATTGCGCACCTCTGCTTGTGTCGTGGAAAACCTTGATTCTGTTCAATGGAGAACAACTGCTGAAGGCCATTTCTGTTGGGTTGGTGAATGACTCTGCTCCAGGTCACAGCCGGCCATCTGAGGAGCAGAAGATCCAGAAGAATCGGGAGGCACAATAATCTTGAGCATTGGTGAGGGGACACAACGATAAGGTTTGACATTGTCTTTGCAAAGCGTCTCTTCCGCTCCGAGGGCCTCCACCACTACGTGCGTCGAACGTATAAAAGTTACAATGTATCACGTACGACTGGATTAACCTGCTTCTACCAAATCAAGACGAGGTGAAAAACAAAGGCAGAGACCATTCAAACTTGCAACAGAACCTAAACAGAAGAAATCTCACATGGTGTGTGTGTATATATATATATATAATCGATGATATAAACAGTAAAAACAAAAAAACAACGAGTCTATGATTGCAGCACTCTTTGGATAGTCTCTCAACCAAGACATACGGGACAAAGTCTTTACGTTTCATCATATTGGACTCCACTAAAGGAAGACTACATTCATCTTTCAATGAAAACTGTAAGAGGGCAAAGCAGCAACAGTTCTCATCTGAAGCAAGCTCACTGCTCGACACAGCAGGAAAACAAACAAAAGAGAAATTTCAGAGGATTTCATTCTTGGCATAATGGGCAAAATCTCGTTGTTGGTTTTTTGTCTTTTTTTTTCTTCCGTACAAAAATGTCAATAGATCAAGTTTGGACTTTCATGTCTGAATAAGGCACCTGATTTTGCAGGCATCATTTTCGAAACAAACAAAAGAACATCGTAAATTCTGTAAAACCAAGTGCAATGTGGGTCTTTTTCGGCGCGTGGTGAGCGATGGAGGTGATCAAAGTGTCAAAGTTTCCCCATTTGTGCTCATCGGTTTGAACAAAGACCGTCTGTTGCGAAAGCTCCGTCAATATCGATTTAGCGAGGTTAGCATGCGCGGACAAACATACCCATGGTTTCAAACATCATATGTAAAGGGATCATACAATAGATTTGTTAAATGGAACATTTACGAGCAGCCGGAGTCATGATATGTAGGAATGCATGCTCGAGTTCTGCTGCTAAAATCAGTCTACTTTCAAAGTTGAACACAAGATACAGAGTAACAAAATGCACAGAATGGTAAAACGATTCATCAAGGTCCATTGAACAACAGCACAAAAGGAAAGCAAAAAAAGCAAAAACAAAACTACAACATTCAATAGGTTAAATACATTGGAAAGAGCATGTTTATTTAGCAACAATAAGACAGGCCGCCTTCCGTGAATTGCTATTTCTCAACTTAGTCACCATGTTGTTTACCATCGATAACTACTTTTACAATACCCATAAATCAGGTACAATTGTTTAAAAAAATACAAGTGCTGTAAACGAAAGCAACATCCTGTCTTTCTACAGAGGAAAACCTGCATAGTGCACCAATAGGAGTAATCTTTCGTTTCTATATATATAGCGAACGCATCTACACGAACCACTGAAAAGGAAAGGTGTAGATGCTTGTTTGAATGCTCTTGAGTATATACTGTAGCCATTTTAGAAGAGTTACCCAACTGCGCTCGATGAATCCGCGGTATAAAGATAGTGGCGTAGGATCCATCTCTTGATAAATAATTGTTTATCGTATAAAACTCATTGCTCGTAGCTTGAATGTAACAGGGAATGATCTTTGATTCTCTATACAATTTTACAACATGATTTAGCAGCTTTGCGTCCCAAATTATTGAATCATCAACAATGTGCAGACAATGAAAACAATCAATCAATCAAGCTATCAAATTGAAATAGCTAGCTTAGTCTCTTTTTTTCAGGATACATTAGCATATCACGGTACGAATGATTCATAATAAGATTGCGCCAAAAAAAACTAAAAAAGAAGCAAGCAAACCACGCAAATCGTTCAGAAACAGAAAGCTACATTAGTTCCCTTTGAAAAAAAGAAGAATATGATGCTAAATGTCGAACATGTTAAACTGCGAAACACATTAAATGCTGTATAAATAGTCAATTATATTTACTTTTTGTGAACTGTTTTTTTTTGTTGTTTTTTTTGTTTTTTAATGTATTCAATGCATATATCTGTGTTTTTGAAGGCAAATTTCCCCAAGATTACAAAATAAACATAATTAATTCTTATTATGAATGTTAATCACGCTATGAAACAAAACAAACACACATATACAAATGTGTGCGTGTATATGTGTATGTGTTCTTTAAATATCTTTCTTTATATAAAAAGCTCATCAGCCAAAAAAAACGAAAGAAAGAAAGATCAAATACTGGCTTTAAATAGCAACCTTTTCCTTAACTGTTTGAATGCCACAGAGTCCCCTGGTTCAAACACTAAACGGCACAGCTCGCGACATCATGTTGAACGCGAGAACTACGATAACCACCAAACGCTCTCAATACAGCAGGCCGTCGACAGAAGGACAACATGCATTTCCATCTCCATATGCTCATTGTCACTTGCCATCAAGCTTATTACACACAGGAGAATCGTTATCATTTCGAGCGGACGAATTTCCTGTAGATGGCACAAGAAAGGCCAGTTTTAGTCACCATAACAAACGGCTTCGCTGTTTTTTTGAGAATAGATGGGTCCTTAAAGACAACAAAAAAAACTCAAATGAAATAAAGACTAGTCCAATTGATTCCCCATGGCAAATGGAACTGCCTTACAGTACTGTGATTTATAGATTTATATTTATTTAACTGTAAAAAGTGATCAGTTGACTTAACTTAAAAAAGTTGTTAACTTAAAATTATTAAGTAAATAAACGTCACGCGTAACTAAATTTTTTCAATTACGCATAAAGTTTATCACTTAATCATTTTAAGGCTCTCTCACTTTCTCAAGTTGTCAACTGATCACTTTTTACAGTGATTGATATTATATATATATATATATATTGGTTTTTTTTATTTTTCTCTGAGCTACTTTCTCAAATACCTCAGATTTCCCTCAGTAAGTAAAAAACTACTTTAAAAAAATCAATGACAACAATACCCATCTCTGGCCAGAGAGAATGTGTCAACACTGTACATCGACCTGAAGAAAAATCCAAAGCAGAATTTGTATTTTTCCATAGGAAATGTCTACTGAAGGCAAATTAATATTGTGACGTCAGAGACCTCACTACTCAATGAGACGCATCCGAATGTCTGTCTCCACTTAAGACCTCTCTGTCACACTGCTCTGGTCAAGATGGCAAAAGTCAAGTACGCACCGCAGCATTCAAACGAGGTCGGTTTAGCAGCAAATGGGAGGGGGAAAGCTTCTTTTTTTTTGTCGTGGTTTTTTCGTTTTGTCTAGACAAAGTGCTTTTGCTTTCTTACATGTAATATAGAACTTATTATACATTTATAGATTTATAGATATATAATATAATATATATATATTCCACATTTAGAATAAATCTAAATTCCTTTCTATGTACAAAAAAAGGGGAAAACAAAGTTACAACACATTATGGACGGTATATAGATTCTTTACTATGCTACCAAAAGTAAATACAGAAAAATAGCTTTACAAAACTCTTTCTACTAGTTAAGATTTTAAAGGAAAAAATATTCTCCCTTCTTTGATCAAAACGATATTTGAGCAACACCCTTCGCCACAAGCTTCAGCATCAAGAATAAAGTCACTTTTAAAAGGCCTTTGGAAGAGTTTTTTTTCTTCTTCAGAATGGACAAATTTGCAGCAGCTTGAGATTAGAATTGACTTTAATAATTCAAATTTCATTCAAAGTAATTCTCATTTACTTAAGTTGTCGTGTTAACTTCTTGTAGTGAAGTAGTGAAGTTTTTCTTCTTCGATACTGGGACTTTTTATTATGAGATTCAGCCGGCAAAGTATATAATTGCGTTAAATACAATGTAAGTTGAAACAATTTGCTAAGGATCATCTGATTTTCCTTAGCAAGATAAGTGCTTTCAAAGAGGAAAGATAAAGGCAATCTCTACAAAAATATACGCAAGTGAATTTTTCTTTCAATATTTCAACAATAAGAGTAAGAAGACACAAGCATAGAAATGTTTCATGCTGAGAAACGTATCAATTCAGAAGGTGGTGCGCATGGTATACAAAAACTATGAACAACACAAGGACTTCATGTATTATTTTCGTGGACGCACTCTTCTCTACAACTATAGGAAGAATACTAGTAAACCTTTTGGTTTTGTGATCATGTCTTCTCGTGGGCAAGATAGAAACATCTCGGTTGGCTTTACAGCTCATCTTTTAAATACGCAACAAAACTTTGTGGAGGGAAACCAAACTGTGGTACAAACATTTCAAAAGAAGAGAGCAAAAAAAGAACAAGTACAAAATTCGATGAGGATGCAAATGAACGCTTCTTTCTGCAGAGAATTGGACCCAAGCAAATTTCACAGTTCATTAGAAATCCCTGACCCTACCATTTTCCTATACATTCAATACGGTGTCAGGAAAGCTGTGCAAAACCTTACTTAGACTGGCTAGTTGCCATTTTAAGTTGCATGTGTCTTTGGTACAAAAAACAAAACAATCAAAATATAGTGTGCAAACATCATTTTTGTATTTTATACGTGAATATTTCTTATAGTACGACACCGCCCACCCCCCGTCCCCTCTTAAACGAAGTACCGAAAAAAGACATTTGCCAGAGCCATCTTTTGATACAAAGCACAGACTCTGTGGCATATATATTTTCCATGTTCCTATGTACATTCAGAGTATCTTTAAAGAGCTGAATTACATCGCAAACCTTCCCCCTCGACTACTTGCTTTCTGCAAAATGGTCCATTTGCGCTCTCCATTGAGTTCTCTTTTTCCTCAACTCCGCGATTACAAGGCACAATGAATCTCACTTATATAAAGTACAAATATAAACAAAACCCAATCTGGGAATCAACTTTTTAAGCCCCTTTCGCTGAGAATTCGCAAAACAACATCAAGGGTGATTTGACGTGAGGGCACTTCAACCAAAGTGTAGAAAGGAAAAGGTTTCACCAGTGGATAATAATAATAATAATAATCATTCCGCCTATTTACAATAAGGGATTTAACTGACCATCTGCTCAGGTCAAAGAAAGAGGAAGAAAAATAAAAACCACCACACACACTCTCTTTCTCTTTCTCTCCAACCTGAGACGATCGCAAGTGTGTGGAAATGGACGTCTGAGGCCCGTTTCCTCGCCTCCTACTAACTTGACGCATCCCTATATCCTATATAAATACACCCAACTTCAGTAACGTTGAACTACTCTTGGTTGAACGGCAGTATCGGCGCTCTTCCGCACTTCATTGTTGTAGTTGGTGTATAAAGGTGTATCATCTCGAAGGCGAAATCGTACATGTCGCGCTCGAAAGCTCGGAAAGTCTGCATTTACACCATTTTGACGGCTAAATCAAAGGAGATAATGCCTTCGTAGCTTCTCTGCAGAGTTCGTCTCCGCTTTTCAAAAATCTTTATGGGCATTTGACACGATTTAGCTGGATGCAAGAGGAAAATGGCTACAGCAAAGACTGGTGCTCATTGTTTAGCTTTTTTTCTCTCTTTTTCTCATTTGTAGGAGGTATCTCATATATTGGCTTTTAATATTTGCAACATGGCGGCCTGTTGATTGATACCAGCCACATGCACACATGGTAGGAAACAGACTACTGAGTGCAAAGGTTAACTACTATAGTTTCATTTCCGTTGGTGCGCAAGAGGTGAATATATACATACGTATGCACAGACAGGCGGGTACCGTATGCATGTATTCACTTTAAATGTGAGGATGCGTCTCCAAGTGAAATGGACATGCAGAGTGTTGGGCCGATACAGTGTGGGACAAGAATGGAGCGGATGGCTTCATGTGTGCTCCGAGGTTTACACTTTCGATGTGGGCACACGCAACCCCACCAGCCCTCCGGTGGGATCTCCTTTCCCAGTGTTCTCCAGGATCTGATTCACGAAGTCTGAAGTCTGGCTGGCCACTGGTGGCTGCACTGCATGGACAAAGAGAAGCTATTACTTTTCCTCCCCAATAAGAGTTTGTAAACATATCATCTACTACTGAACTGTTAGGTAAGAATTTCCATTAAAACGAGCGCACAGAAATATTGCCACCTTAGTGATGAGTCTACATCTTCAAACCAGGATTTAAAAGTTGCGTTCACATTTACCGTTTTTCAGCAATTTTTCATGGGTGAAATCCAGCCATTTCAATAGGAATCCACGTGAAATCCATCGGAATGTCACGTGAGGGCGGAAGATTTCCCCACACAGATTTCGGTCAAGTTGGTCACGCGAATTTGCCACGTTGATAAACAGAAAGATGCTTGGTTTGAAAGTGGCTTGTATGTGAGCTGTGCTTCATACATCGCTACGCTAGTAATGGACAATTGACCTTTTCTGCCACGGGAAATTTCAATTTAATGGAAATGACAAGATTACCATTACTAAAAACTTTTCCAACGTTGCCGAAGACTTGGGCGACTAGTTCAAGAGCTTCCACCCTGTTTTGTTGTTCAGTTTGGCCCAGTTAAGAGAAACTATTTCAGTGATAATGACAAGAAGAGGCTTAAAAAACTGCTACAACAGTCAATTTTGTGGTGTTGTGATGTGCTCACTGTCCCAAACAAAAAGCGAACAGAGCAAAGCAAAGTGGAGGCTCTTAAAAGTCTTGAAGGCACAAGGAGCTGTTTGAGGGGATGCAGCTTGATCACGCTTGTAAAGCATGCAGATTTTTTAAAACTCAACTTGTACGATGCATCTAGTTGTTACTAGTGTGCTTGAGGAAAAACTCAAAAGGCGGATTGTGCAAGATCACACATAATTAGCATTTGCGAAGTTAATGCTAAATGCATGTTTACATGAATGCAATTCAGCACATTTTCTTACCTAGGGTATCATCAATGAGTTTATCCAACTTCTCCGTCATGCTTGTTTCTTTGTCATTTGAGATATCCTGAACTCTGTTGACTATCTCTTCTTTGATTGCATTGATCACAAACAGCAAACGATCTAAAAAAGAAGATTATCATATCTTTGTTTCATTCTTGGCATACATGGATGTATTTGCTTGCATGTAAGAATGCACAAAACAACTTAACAGCCCTATTTCAAAGGTAGGCAAGGTGGTTACACTCAATCTGGGGTGTGTTTCCCGTACAACAAGATAACTTGCTGCTTAACTACCATAGTACAGTGCAATGTTGAAGAAATCAACTAGCTAGTCACGTCGGTTTCTTGAAACCGTATCGTCGCAAATTTGTCGTTCAACCACGTTGGTTAATGATGTCACGCAGGCGGTGGTGTCATGACTTCTTTTAATCTGTTTGAGATTAATGCCAGTTTTTTCCAGTAACTCACGGACATGGCATCCGAGTGTTCCCTTTGCTAGTTTGTTTCCATTGTAATTCATTGAGTTTGGACGTGTTCCTTAGTTATTTTAATGATCAACTGTCTATATACGCCCTGAATTCTCTCTAGTTCTTCGTCCTGTTTCATCAGTGTTAGTTTGGTTGTTTTCTCCTGAGTTTCCTTTCGGATTAATCATTAAAGACTGTATATTCCTCTGAATATCCTGCGTCTTGCGATCTATACAGCCAACCCGTGACAGAATACAGGACCTTTATATTGAGTATATTTAAAATTTAAAACATGGACTTACCAGCAATGAACCTCCTCCTCCGCCCAGAACAATTGCAGTTGATGGAGTATTTGGGCTGGATGCTCCAGCACGGAGGGGTTTTGTTTAGAGCCGTTACCCAGAGAACAGCCAGCCACTATCCTGCAGCATGGAGCGTATGCCAGAGCCTGCCATGGCGGAAATTATTAAAACATTGCCCCGGAAGTTGAGCCTAAACGAACATCTGACCAGGTGTATGAGTCTGCAACACTCTGCGTCACCGTGGGAAAACTCATCAAGTTTGTGGGAATAGACAGGAGCCCCATCCACAGTCCCACCACAGAGGGTAAGCTGCTGGTGGACTCTGTGTTTTGTTGGTTTGAAAAGGATGTTTCTCTGTTTCTCCCACCCAGCCCTGAGTCTCCTGTTTCTCCACTGGTTCAGCCAAGCCCCATGTCGCCTGTGCTCTCGATGATCCCTCTCAGCTTCCCTCTTCAATCCAGTTCCTCTGTCAAGTCGCCGCGGTCTCCTGTCAGCTCTTGTTTTCTCCTCTTCTACCGCCCCTCTGTGGTGTGGATCCATGTCAGGCCTTACGACCCTGGACGAAGGGATCTTCCAGCTCTCTTCTCGCTCAGCCGCTGATCCAGTCACTCCACGTCGGCCTGTCTTCAAGACTCCTCCACCTTGGCTCCTCCCTCCCTCTGCACCAACTGGGCTCCATCTGGCTCTCTCAACCCTCCGGCTCCACCTCGGTCGGATGTCGCCTCACCTGCGCACCACAGACTTGCGAGCCGTCCACTGTGCTCCGTCTCTCCACCCCTACGGCTCCGTCTGGCTCCGCCCTCCTTCCCACAACACCTCAGTCCTAAGTTCCCCCCGCCCCACAGTCGCCCGACCATCTTCCGGTACGCTGGTTCCACCTGGGGGGTCTCTGAAGCCTGCAGTATTGCTCTGGTCCATCAGCTCTTCGCCTGCGCTCTGGGCTCCCTTCCCATCGGCTCCATCTCCATACATCGTCCCCATGGCATTGGGTTCTCCACCATGGCACCTCCCTCCTTCGGCTCCGCTGTAGGGCATCATCCTGCCTGGCCTCTGGTTCATCATCTGGCTCCTCCTGCTCCAGTCTCTGCCATGGATGCCACCATCTTCGCTACCCTGGTCTCATCCTCATCCTTCGTCCCTGGTTTCCTTTCCTCTGTCTGCTCTGCGCCCTCCTCCAGAGCCCACACCCTCCCTCCTCAGTTGGACCTTTTTACGGCACGAGGTCACGCCGTTCTGGGGGGGGGAGGGTGTAATGTTACATGTAGTTCTGTTTTGGTTTTGTTTTCTCTGTGGTCTGTTCCTATTTTGCCTGTGTTCCCTTTACTAGTTTGTTTCCATGGTAATTCATTGAGTTTGCACATGTTCCTAAGTTATGTCTATATAAGCGCTTGGTTCGCTCTAAGTTCTATGTCCTGTATCGTCAATGTTAGTCTGGTTGTTTTCTCCAGAGTTTCCCTTCGGATCTTCAAAAACGGCACTTTAAACCTCTTGACAAATTGAAAGTATTGTATATATTCTAAATAAAAGATACCGGATTGTACTGAACGTCAGCTTGCTTATTTTACTCAAGATAAGGATTTATTTATTTATTTGTTATGCAAACAAGAAACTATGGTTCAAATCACAGGTCAAGAGCTGTCGTTCAGGCCACACAACTTTGCGAATGTTCGTTGGAACTATGGTTTTGGGAAACTTTTTTCAGGAAGCTTTTGGGAAACGCACCCCTGGTTAACAGTATCTAGAGACATTCTATGATAAACAATGTCACACACGTCCTTTAATATTTGATTACCATATTCAGTTCCAAGTCCCCATAGCTTGACTTTGTTGGCTTCATATTGAGCTTTTTTCTTCAGCCTGCAGGCCCTGGTGGAAGAAACAACCAAAAAGAAGAATCAAGAAGTGCCGTTTCATCTGCATACTTATACAATATTTCCACAATACAATTTTAACAGTCTATCTATGCGATATTGAGTTGCATAAGAATAAATTCAAGAGAAATCATTGGGGTGTTGGCTTGAGAAGTGAAAGCAGTAGTAGTAGTTCAAATAGCAAGGCCTTACCTGGACGCAAGCTTGTTCTTCTCCTTACGAGACCGAGACCGAGCAGTTAGTGGTAATTCACTAACGGGCGTCAGGTCACTAATAACTTTATTGAGCTTCCGGAGTTCATTGCCAATCTGAAGCAGCTTTCGTGGGTTTGGAGTAAGATCTTCCACATCCGTACGCCGTGATTTCTTCAATGCGTATTTTCCTAAACAAGTCAGTCAAGCATTGGTAATTAATATATCAGGCTTGATGGGAGATATTGTAATATGTTCAAAATAATTGCTAGTACTTCCTACATTTTGTAGTACAAATGCTGCGATTATAATCTCTAGCATAAACGGAATAGCCACTTTTTTGTACAAAAATGTAAATAGCTCACCATGGTGCAGGCCATTCTTTTGGTACATGTTGCTGGGAAGGGTGTCTCTGTCCCATTCCGAGGGTTTCAGCATGCGCTCCTGTTTGGATGGGATGAGCTGTTCACTATACTCCCAAAAGTATCGACGCTTTCCCCTCTTCCTCGAAATCCCAGCTGTCAGGCCTTTGACATCATCAACCATATCAATGTCACATCCTGTTTAAAAGAGAGGATGGTAATGAGAGGAAGAAAGAAACAAACAATGACCTTTTCCTAACATGCATTTATAGAATCACTAAATCATTTTAATCTAGCAAAAGCATAATTCTCAATTTTTACGAAAAAATATGAGCACTGATACTTCTGGTACTTGCTGTTACGCATACCAGTATTTCAGCAAGGCTACAATTCTCGAATACAGTCCAGGGAGACTGATGATTTATATTTTCATTAAATATCAACTTCAACAGCAAATACAGGAGACTACAGTATCATTACGCAATAGGTGAAATTATCATGTTTACAAACAAAATGTTTGCAACACTTCCGTGTTGTTGAGAGCAACCTGGAAAGAAGCTTTTTTTAAATTCACACTTCATTTAATTTGAAGTGACAAGCTAACAAAACATTGGAAAATAGGTCCAGTGAGTGGCGTTTCAAATGATTTTTTCTGACAGGTGGAAATTTGGGTCTCTTCAGTTTCCAACAGGCTGGGTGGATGCGGACACATTTAGGATTTGACACAAATTATGATACGCCAACGATCCCTATCTGAAAGACTTCAGGCCTCTTAGCTAGTGTCACTATGTTTCGCCAAGGCATCATCCATCCCCTAAAATTGCAAACTGATGTAATTAATCATAGAACTTGGTCAAAAGTGAGCAGTGTTTATATGTGAATGAAAGCCTAAATTAAATCTGTTCATCATAAGGCGATCATATTCCTTCAGAAGACTTGCAATAAACCAATCAATTCAGATGGATTACTTTTGCAATTTTTTTATGAACAAAAGGTCCTATGGGTTTGGAACATCATGTGGGTGAATAAACGGAGGACAGAATTTTCCTTTTCGGGTGAACTATCCCTTTAAGTAGGTACACAGACACAGACACACACATTATTACAAAATGCTTAAATTATTAGCTCCATAATGTCGCTCAAAAAGAAAAATCACAAAAAGATTTGTGCCTGTAAGAACCTTTACGTGCATATGCGTGACACCAAGGTCATGGGTTCGATCCCCAGGGAAAGCAAGAACTGATCAAGTGTGTACCTTGAATGCAACGCAAGTCACTTTGAAAAGCATCTGTCCAAATGCATACATGTATTGGGTAAGATCAACTGTTACTTTCACTTCCCTTGGGTAATCTTCACACAGCTTTACAATGCACTTTCCAAGAAGCTAAGTCCTAAAATGAACTTCCCAATTCTAGTTGAGGGCGAAGACATTCTAGGAGAACTAACGCGGTACAGACTTAGACGTTAGACGCCATACAAAATTTAATGAAAACAAGGCTGTGAGGGATAGACTTACAGTCTTTACAATGACAAGCACTGTAAAAAAAAACACCTAGATGACTTCCTTTTCACAACTAACACCTTTCAAAATGGTTTTAGGGAGTTTTGTCTATTGAATTTGTTTTTGCTGTTAAACAACAGTACAATCCATTGAACGCACTGTATTTCTACCTCACAGCCTCGTTTTCATTCCTGTCAAAACTTAAATATGACACTACCCTGATTAAGGTCCCTTTTCCTGCTCACTTAGTTGTAGGTCTATGTATGCTGAATGTACTGTGTACTCGCTTGGCGGCCCTGAATATTGTACCTCTTGAAGTATGATGCTAAGGCCCAATCCCATTTCTACCCCTTCCCTTTCCCCTACCCGTTCGTTTTGCGCGTTCACGTGAAGGGGTAGGGGTGTCTCAATTCTCTTTTGGCTGGAGTGGAAGGGGTAAGGGGAAGGGCCAGATAGCCCTTCAAACGAAGATTTTTCGGGACCACACTTCGAATGAGGAATGAGTCATACAACAACTACTGTGCTGCTACAATGTGTGGTGATGTTGCAACTCGGGATCGATCACTTGTCTGGCTTCGAGTTTCTCCATAGCTTGCTAAACACGCTATTTGAGTGATGTGAACAAATTTATAATACAGTTAAAAGAAACTTCTGGTCATCCTTCATAACGCAGTTGCGGTTTACATCATGTATCGTCTGTAAACTCCAAGGCAACAACTTACTTGTTTGCATTACATTGAAAAGAGCTCCGTTATCGCAGCACCACAGTAGCAAACATCTTTTCTTAAGTCCAAATACAGCGCAAAACAACGTTGGGGGGTGAGAAATCTGTTAAACGTGCTTGGCACCTGATTTCTGTTAGATATGTGCACTTCACTGCTGTTCATACTGGTTAAATGTTGGGATTGGGCCTTAGTGTTCAGAATGTACAGGACATTGTATGTACAGAACATAAGCAACAGCATCAGATCTGTATCAATACCAGTAAGCAGTTTTTATGTTTTTATGCATTTGGCTATAACAGCATCAAGAAAAACATGTAGTTTCGCACCTTGCTCTGAGAATGCATCACTAACGTAGTCATCTTTGTCGCCTTCATAGTCCTCATCCTCCTCCTCCTCCTCTTCCTCTTCGTTCTCTGAGAGCTCGTGTTCACTGCCGAACCCTTCATCATGGTCTTCATCATCTAGGTCAATTCCCTCTGCCTCTTCCTCCTCCTCCTCCTCTTCACCTTCGCCTTCGGCTTCCTCCTCCTCCTCCTCTTCCTCCTCTTCTTCTTCCATGTCAGCAGTGGCCTTTCCTGCCAGTCTGGCCCTGGTTAAGAATAACGAGTAGTTGTGCTCTTCCTCCTTCTTTTTGTCAGCGGCGGAAGTGTCAGATCCAAGGGCACTGGTTTCACTGCTGGAAGCTGCAGGGAAGTGGAGTTTGTTTGGCACCGCCCTCAGGGTCGCGGCTTCTGGACCAGGAACGCTCGGTACCTCTCGTTTAGGAGTCTCAACACTCTTTTCACAGATAATGGAGGATGCCATGTTAGCGGCAATGGCTGTATCCTCGCAGACCATCGAAGCTGTCGACTCTTGCTCCTCGATATGAGGAGAGGCAGGAAGACTAACCTGCTGGGTAGAGCTCTCTACTAAAGGCTTGCGTGGTACGCTGATGCGCACCTTGGCTTTGCGAACGTAATCCATGTTGTCCAGAGTCCCAGGTGGGGCTTTGCTAGGGCCCTGAAACAGGGCCTTGGCCATTGCGTCAGTGCTGGTGGCAACAGGCCAGGTAGCTTTCTGGGATCCCTCTGCGAAGTCCGCCAGAGAGTTGCGACTCATTGAGGCGCTGGTTGCAGAGTTGCTGAGTCTGTTGGTGTTCTTTACCATGGCGGGTGGTGGAAACAAAAGCTGCTTTTGACCCACCAACAAGTCTGGATGGTAAAGAGTGTCGCAAACTGGCTGTGAGTCCTCACTGTTGAGCTGGGCAAGGGTAGGTGTCTGACCTATCACTTCCTCATCCTGGTAAGGGCTGGAAAAGTCATCAAGGCCCAAGAAATCTACTTCCTTGGTGCCCCAGATATCACAACTGGTGAGGCGGGTGTACTTGGTCAAGTCCTCCCAGTACGTGTCCCACTGCTCAAAGTTTGAGTTGTAAGCAGGGTCGTTGTCTGCCAGATCAGGTAGATGATCCATGCTGTCTGAGTCCTTGCAGTCCCCTACAGTGAAAATGTCTCCTCTAGGGCTCTGGCGGCAAGTCATGTCCCGATCCTGCGAACATTTAAAAATGTCACTTCTTTTATACGGCAGACTAAAGAAACTGGCGGGCTTTTTACACGTGAAATTAATAACCCAGTGTCATCATTTACATAACCCTTGGAAATCTTGTTGCATGTCAAAACTTTACCTTGGGTTTGTAATTAATGCAGGGCTGTCAGGTTTCAACATTTCACACTGTTCTTTTGTAAGCCCTGGGTTAACATTCTTGTTTGTATATTTACGAGATTAGGAACTTTTACTGCACAAGAACACGATGCAACCTGGTTTAATAACTGCTTGTCCATTTGTGGAAATGTCACTACTACTTCGGGCAGTTTTCTGAAACTCCATACAAAAATAATGCAGTCAATTTGTCACTCAATGTTCATGAATTCATGATTTCCATTGCATGACTTGTATTACCTTAAAGCTGTATATTACAGCCATATGGACATTACTTTTTGCCAGAGAATGAGCTCCCCCTGATGATTTTAGAGCCTCTCAAGGTATTTCTCCCATACCTATTTATTTTTTATTTTTGACACGGCCACCTCTGGCTTGTTGACTGTAATATTTGAAACAGGCTGGTTTGAAATTATTTGTATTGAGAAAAGCGCTATACAAATAAATGTGAATTGAAAAATGTAACTAAACAATGTTATCAAATCTACACAGTGCACAGGGCCAATTATAGAGTGGTGCAAGTATGACGTCACTTTGTAGGCCAATCAGCAGTTAGCATCACACTGGTTCCCTCAACAAAAACCCAATAGGATTTTTCCATAGTCTTTTGGATTATCGCAAAGAACAAGCTTACATCGCAATACTTACACGCATTGTCCATCAAGATAATTATCACAGTTAAACTTTGAAGCCTAAATGCAGTCGCCAGAAGTAAAAAGCTAAAGGTAAGCTATAAACGAACTACACCATGGACCTGGGTCCCACAACTTCAACGTCACCCTCACTAAGGGTCCCCACAACTCTTTCAGTCTTTGTCTAAAACATTTTCCCAGAAAGTTTGAGTTAGAATAGTCTATAAGAGCACAATTACAAGAATAACGAGGCTGTGAAAGCGGCCGGAGCTTACCTGTTCACCGTGATGACGTTAAATGTCCCCCGACAGCCTCTTGTAGTCCCATTTAGCCACTTTTTCAAGACATGTAAAAGCTTAAAAAAAAGTGTGGGGTAAAACTGATGTATTTTAGCTTGTTGAGCTTGTGTTCACCAGACCTTATTTCAGCCATTTAACCAAAATCCCATTCAAAAATCCCACTGACTTTGGGACAATGTAACCGGAAGTGCTAATGCTAATGTTTCCGCGTTTTGGCCTACAAAGTGATGTAACAGCACCACCCTATAGAGGACCTTGGCAATCTTCCAATGTCACAATATCTTTTTTTCTTGTTTTCCCACCCCTGCATGTCATGTGCAGGGACTATAATGTGAAAAGCTTTTAGGTATAAATAAAAACCGTGGGTACTGTGGGTTACTCACCAGTTCATACATGAAATCTGGGTCAGAACTGTTAGCCAACAGGTCTGTACTGGTCAGTGCCTGGTCAGCAAAAGAGCAGTTTTGAAATGCATCCCCAAAGGGAGGATCCATACCGCTAATGCTGGGCTATAGGATGAAAGCAAGAAGCAGAAACATACAATGAGACCTATTTCAAAACATCTCCATTTTAATTTTAATTTTGATACCATATTTGAACAACCTATACCTGAGGCATTGCCGAGCACAGATCTTCAGTTCCTTGATGGAAACTTTTCTGCCACCTCCCCCGTCTCAATCTCCCTATCTTTTCGTCAATCTCTGGAGGAAATGTGATTTTAAGCATAAAACAGGTTCTTGTTTTGAATATGGAGGCTTTAGCAGCACATTTAAGTATGGCTGGGTAGTCCTCCTCAGTTGACGGTTGTCTGTGGAAAGAAAACAGAACAGGAGAGAGATTAGCTAGCGTAAATGTTAGAATAATACGCATTATCTACACCAAAACACCACAAAACAGGACACTAAGCCTGCGAAGTCTGGTAAAGCGAGTCTATAAACAAAATGTCACTTACAAGCTGCAAACTGGCGCAGACTATGAAACACTGAGAGGAAAGAGCTGTCAGAAACAACTGTGTGCTGACATTAGGACAGCAACAGACAGGTATGTCTTTTGCATCAGCAAACATTTGCAGAAACGTTGGGGTTTTCTATGGTAAAGGTCTAAAAAGTTAGGGAGGTTGCCTGAGATCCGTGGAGGAAGAGGGGAGCCCTATATCGTATCAGTTTGGTGGGCAGCAATAGTGCAAGAGCATCGAACACCAGGGCTATTTTTAAAACAACATCTGCGGCACCCTTTCCCCTAGACTCACAGACAGCCATAGGCGGTGAGACCCGAAACGCTGGACACTCTTTGCATAACAAATCAACAGAAATATGTCGGAGCATGTGAGGCTTGTGCTGGCCAGCTTCAGCGCTGAGCAAAACAATCCTGTCTCTCTTGTGCTTGATGACATCATTTCCTCCTGGTGCACCGAGCAAGTCAAATAAGCGTCTTATCACCCTTTGGTTTTGTGCAGGGTTTGCATACAGCCACAGAAGCAGAGTGAGAAAGAAGAAAAAAAATGTCCCTTTAGCACTTCCACTATTCTACTGCTTATGCACTGTCACTGATTTACACTTTACGAAGAAAATGTGGTGCAAAACTTGCTTCCCTGATGCTAGCATGTTTTGACTGATTGCTAGTGTGTTCTGGTTGTATTTTTAGCACGTTGCTATGAGGTTGCTAGGGTGTACTGGGTGGTTTCTAGGGCATTGCTAGAATAGTTACGTACAACAAGCCACACAATTTGAGGTATCATTCCTTTTGTTAGCCCAAAAGCCGTATTTACAATGGCAGTGATCTGCAGCAACAAAGCGACCTGCAATCATTCATGTTCGATGAAAGCTATTCAATGACATGAGGGACTGTAACCACTGACAACACGATGTGGGAATTTACCTTTTAAATTTAACTTCATGCAAACAAATAGAAACTACCAAATGAAGTCAGTAGAGCTCAGATGCCCTTGTCTCCAACAAGATATTGTATTTGAAGTTCATTTTACTGTGATTACAATGTTTGTGCTTAAAAAATTAAGCACGAAAACACGTATAAAGTTTGAATCAACCATTGATAATTGTTCATCTTGTTCATGATATGAGATTAAGTACTGTTGTAATTTCAATATAAAAGTGTTTCTTTGCTGTCCCTCCATCCGAAAATGCCTGCTTCCGAAATATATAGTAAGCAAAAACAGTACATGAACGTAGTAGTATGTCCGAGTTCATAAGGGTGTGTTTGAATCATGTCAGAAAGATTGTATATAGTATATTGTATATTTCCAAAGTATTGCATAACGTGAGGATGAACCTCATTGGTTCTTGCTGAAGCTCAAACTTGCTGAGTCACACGAGAATGAACCTCATTGGTTCTTGCTGAAGCTCGAACGTGCTGCGTAAAAAAAGAATGAACCTCATTGGTTCTTGAGAAGCTCAAACTTGCTGAGTCACACGAGAATGAATCTCATTGGTTCTTGCTGAAGCTCAAACTTGCTGAGTCACACGAGAATGAATCTCATTGGTTCTTGCTGAAGCTCAAACTTGCTGAGTCACACGAGAATGAACCTCATTGGTTCTTGCTGAAGCTCAAACGTGCTGCGTAATAAGAGAATGAACCTCATTGGTTCTTGCTGAAGCTCAAACGTGCTGCGTAATAAGAGAATGAACCTCATTGGTTCTTGAGAAGCTCAAACTTGCTGAGTCACACGAGAATGAATCTCATTGGTTCTTGCTGAAGCTCAAACTTGCTGATTCACACGAGAATTAATCTCATTGGTTCTTGCTGAAGCTCAAACGTGCTGCGTAAAAAAAGAATTAACCTCATTGGTTCTTGCTGAAGCTCAAACTTGCTGAGTCACACGAGAATGAACCTCATTGGTTCTTGAGAAGCTCAAACGTGCTGCGTAAAAAAAGAATGAACCTCATTGGTTCTTGAGAAGCTCAAACTTGCTGAGTCACACGAGAATGAATCTCATTGGTTCTTGCTGAAGCTCAAACTTGCTGAGTCACACGAGAATGAACCTCATTGGTTCTTGCTGGAGCTCAAACGTGCTGCGTAACACAAGAATGAACCTCATTGGTTCTTGAGAAGCTCAAACTTGCTGAGTCACACTAGAATGAACCTCATTGGTTCTTGCTGAAGCTCAAACATGCTGCGTAAAAAAAGAATGAACCTCATTGGTTCTTGCTGAAGCTCAAACTTGCTGAGTCACATGAGAATGAACCTCATTGGTTCTTGCTGAAGCTCGAACGTGCTGAGTCACACGAGAATGAACCTCATTGGTTCTTGCTGAAGCTCAAACGCATTGCGTAACGTGAGGATGAACCTCATTGGTGACAGATTCAATAAAGAAACTTTACATTGCACAAAAGGTTCTTTAGATTTTTAAAATATTCTGTAACACTTTACTTGAAGCCTTTATTTATAATGCATTATAAAGGTATTCATAATGTATGTTATATGCATTATATATTTTTAAATAAATAATTGTAACCAAAGTTAAAATGCATTATAATATTTTCAGATAATTGGTTGTTTGTCATGGATTACTTTCTAAGGGTGTAACATAAGTATTATAATGTATTATAACTGAGGTTACACTTATTCATGAGACCATACGATGCATGAAGGTGCATTAATTAATTAATTAAAACTACTTTTTATAATGTATTATATATAAATGCTAAGTTGCTAACAAATGTAAAGAGCTAAGTCAAATTGTTAACAAATGTACTTGAAACATTTTTTTATTTTAAGAACTGTTCACTGAATGTTTTTTTTTCGGGGAGCCAATGGCATCAATGTGCAAACACCCATTTTGGAACCTTAATTGAGTGATAATAATAGTGATTTGCATTGAGCTCACCACAACAACCAACACATCTGTCAAAACTAGGGCTGGGCTGTTAATGAACATTATGGGGCACTTCAGTCTGGAAGAGTGATCAGACACCTGCCTTACGAAACTGAAACGAGGAAGAGACACTGCTCTCTGTATGAGCAATTCTGCCACAATATATCCACCTGTGGCTATACAACTCATCTCTGCACGATCACTATAAGTAAGGCAAAGTAGACTAACATCAAAAGTACAGTATCACTAAAGAAATCAACCTTCAAGTTATTAACCAAAAGTAATTTTGACTGCCAAGCCTCAAAGACTAATAGGACAGATGAAAAGACAGCAGCTGATAATCATTATCTTGTGTAGTGAACAAGCATTGTTCTCATGAAATCAGGTCTCTGAGCGGCTTTTTGCCTTTGCGTTTTACAGTCGGCAAGGTTGTCAAAACAATCCCTGTAGGATCCGCGAAAACGACTAAACGCTGTATTTTGGTGTCAGGCCAGTAGATGGCGATGTGACTTTGTAAATTAAAACTATGCGCCTTATAGACTGAACACGTAACACACATGCGCATGTCATTTTTTGTAGTTTACACGGAGACAATACTTTTCACTTTCAGTTTATGTTTTCAGGTCCCCAAAATTGCCATTGTCTTGTAAATGAACGGCAGTTTTTAGTTGAAAATGGTGTGTTATCGGCCCCTCATTTGGAAGAACATTTGACTACCCAAATCAAAGCAATGCCAACTTTTTTATTTTTATTTTACAAAATGCACCTGTAAATAAAACCATAATGGATCACTTTTGAGCCAGTGGAAGCATTTGTGGTACCACTAGATATAAAATCAACCATTTGGATGGACTATTTGCACTGAGCTTAATGACATACTTCCAATTTAAAATAATATGGGCCAAGTGTGTTTACAATCCGTAGTTGCCTAGTTCCAGAAAACCCAAACACAGTGGCTCGTAAACATACACTTCAAAGTGTAGGATGCATCACTGAAGGCCCTATTACCTGTGAAAACTACACTTCAAATACAACAATGCTCCAATGTGTGGACATCAAGTGGCGACCCAACATACTAAATCATCTTTAAAATGAAATACTGAAATGTATTAGTAATTAATTCACTGCACAAAGCGCACTGTGGTCAGCACAAACCATGTAAAACCTGTTTTCAATGCAGTCTGGTTTGTCCTTATGATAAAGGCTATGTCGATTAGCATTGAAGTATAAATATACTTTTTTATCATGAAAATACCAGAGGGCTTGAAAAACTCTGATAAACCATATATTATCGTAGTCGTGTGTTTATTAGTCAAATCAATCAAATAATTTCAATCTTCTGTTTATTCAGCTACAGCGATAGTATGATGCCCATAGGGATTTCCTAGAACAACGTGCATTATTGTACTTATGTGGGGCATATTTCTGCACGAGAGCGCCCTCTGGCTTTCAGATGGAGCAGCATTTACAACTGATCACAGAGCCGTGCTTCACTAAGAAGCTGCGTATAAAATAATCACAGCCTTTGCCAAATCTCATGCAGTTTAATTTCGATTAATCGTGCAGCCCTATTTCAAACCCGCAAATGATGATACTAATGATCCCTCATAATTTTTGTCCATTCATTGAAAGTCTATGTATTCCACATTTTCAAGCTTCAAAAAAATTCATGAAGACATCAAAATAACGAATCCATATGAATCAATTGGTTTAATCCATTTATTCAGAACAGACATGATCACTTTATAAGATGAACAATATCTGCAATATTCAAACTTTGCCTGGTTTTGGACTATTGTCTCTAAAGCGGTTACGCTCACCTGACATTGCTGTGCTATGCAGTCACAAAAGCCTATTGTTTGAATGAGAATCAGAATCAGAAAGAGCTTTATTGCCAAGAATGCTTACACATACAATACATTTGTCTTGGTGACAGAAGCTTCCAGTGTCCCAGAAAGAATTCAATAAGTTATTAAAAATAAATATATAAAAAATACACACTATACAAAATAGACAATATGTGTACAGGTATGTTATATAATGTTAATAAGACGTATGGTATGCTAAATAAATATACTTGTTCAGTGGGTGCATTGAATTGTTCATGAGGTAGATGGCCTGAGGAAAGAAACTTTTCTTGTGCCTGGCTGTTCTGTTGCGCCGACCAGACGGCAACAGTTCAAAGAGGAAGAGGCCTGGATGTTAGGGGTCCAGAGTGATTTTGCCAGCCTTTTTACTCACTCTGGATGAGTACAGTTCTTGGAGAATGGGAAGGGGTGTACAGATGATCCTCTCAGCAGTCCGGACAAGCCGCTGCAGTCAATCTGATTTGGTAGCCGAGGTAGGACTTCCTCAGCTGGCGAAGGCTGGGCCTTTTTAACAATAGAGGCTATGTAGGTGTCCTATTTCAGGTCCTGAGAGAAACCTGAATGACTCCGCTGATGCCTGTTCATTATGGTGAGTGCTGGGGTGTTCCTCCTGAAGTCCACAATCATCTCCACTGTTTTGAGTGTGTTCAGCTCCAGGTTGTTATGACTGCACCAGACAGCCAGCTCTTTAACCTCCTTTCTGTAAGCAAACTCTGAGGCCAATTAGTGTAGTGTAGTCCGCAAACAAAAAGCTTGACATCTTTTGCAGTGCAGTCGTTGGTGTCCAAGAAGAACAGAGGGGTGAGAACACACGCCAATGTTGATGGTGCAGGTGTTGGATGTGAATGTTCCCAGCCTCACTAGCTGCTCCATGTCTGTCAGAAACTTGATGTGTTGAAACCCAAGCTGAAGTCCAGAAAGAGGATCCTCAGGTAAGTCCCAGGTCTGTTGAGATGTTGCAGGATGTAGTGCAATCCCACGTTGAATGCATTATCCACAGACGTGTTTACCCGATAAGCAAACTGCAGGGAGTCCAGCAAGGTCCTTCAGGTGGGCCAGTACCAGTATTTGTTCGAATGACTTCATGACCACAGACGTTAAAAGTAACAGGTCTGTAAATATCTCGTAAAGGTAGGGGCCAGCTAGTCAGCACAGGTTTTTAGACAGGCTGATGAAAAGGCATCTGGGTCTGGTGCTTTCCTTGTTTAATGTTTCCAGAAGTCCTGGCACACGTCCTCTTCACAGATTGTAAGTGCAGGAGGGAGAGGGGGTGGCTGGAGGTGTTAATGAATGCATGGAGAGAAGGTCAGAACGGATGTGGGGCGTGAGACCGGGTTCTTCAATTCTGCAATAAAACTCATTCAGGTCATCGGCCAGTAGTTGATTCGATTGGTGTCTTGTCATTGGTGATGCAGCTTCAAAAACACTCCAATCAGTGCACTCAAAACAGGCTTTGCTACAGGTTTAGATGATACTGCCTGTAGGTCGGTATAAGATGAACCAGACAGTGATCAGAGAGCTCCAAAGCTGCACGTAGGACTGAGTGATATACATCCTTTATTGTGGTATAGCAGTGGTACAGTATATTCTGGTGGGACATACAACATGCCGTCTGTATTTTGGCAGTTCACAGGAGCCCCGACAATAATTATAACAGAGTCCGGGTGTTGTTGCTCCGTGATCTGATCATCCAGCTTTTGCAGTGCTGCGTTCACTGTACACTCACTTGCGAGAATCAATGAGGAAAACTGCGGCGAGTAGAAAGGCTTTCAGTTGATAAAGAGGGCTTCTCGATCAGTACAGCACATCTTCTTTCTGCATCGCGTCCGCTCTGAATAGCCGCACAAACAAACCAAAACACAACATAAAGTCCAGGCCTGGTCCTCACTCTCTCTTTTATCCTTCCGGAGCTCCTCCGTGAGACTCGAGACCGATGTGGCGCGCAGGTGGCGCTCATTAGCACGAGTGCTAATGAGGGTCACCTGCACGCCCCAGGGGTCTCGCATCATTCCCAAGGCTCTCAGCCCCGCCTTGCTTGCCACATACCACCACCACCCCTCGCAGGCCAGGGGGGTACGCTCGAGACTACGCTCTACTCCCCCTGTCACGGCGGCCGCAGCACCTGGGGGTAAGGACAGATGAGGCGAGAGAAAAGGAGACGGAAGGATGAGGAGGGATGAAAGAGGGGAGAGAGGGAAAACAATTCTGGTTCCCAAAAGGCACTGCCGCTCGGTCACCAACCACCCAGGAGAATTGCTTTGCGATGCCTCGCGTTGGCACTTGTTGTCCCAGGTGGACGGCCTTATTCTCCCCGTCCTCTGATTGCCGTTTGCCATTCCTGTGGTTCCTGCTCCTCCACATTGGCTGGTGGCTGAATTCAGGCCCAGACATCGGCAAACGGCACCGCTTTTGACCCCAAGGCCGCCGTCCCTCCATGCTTTGGTGGACAGAGGCGAGCATAACCGTCCTTTCTCCGAGCTGTCCAGCTCCACCACCTTGAGCATCCTTGCCGGCAGATTCTGCTCAATCCAACTCATGGCACCGCAACTTCCCCACAGCTGTGACAGTGCGACCCTCCTTCCTCCCGTGTCTTCGCACCAATGTAACAATGTTCAAAGTTCAGGGAAGAAGGAGGCGGGAACCGTTGAACATTCAACAAACTTGCATTAAGAAATAAACAAACAGCAAAATGGAAGTAAAGTGGCAGCTTCTCATAGACGACTGCCGCTTAAACTGATACAAAATATACAACATAAAGTCCAGGCCTGGTCCTCTCTTTTCTTGTCACTCCTTTTATCCTTCCGGAGTTCCGCCTTGAGACTTGAGATGGTTTGGCGCGCAGGTAACGCTGATTAGCACTCACGCCACCGGCCCCGCCCTGCTTTCCACAGTCCGACTACTCGAAAACTGGTGAAAGATTCTGGCGATGTGTACTGCCGAATGTTCAGTTCGTCCCTGGGTAAACTGATTGTAGATGGATAACTAAAGACAGGACAGACTAACAAAAACAGTATTACAACTGCTCCACACCGAGACGGCCAACCGCGACGCCATCATGATATAGGGCCCTATAATTTCCACAATCACGGAATTGCGGAATTGACCGTTCGCAAAGACCCGCCCCCTTTAGTTACTGTTACTATGTCCGACAAGCCATGGCGTTCTCACACCACACACACGTTCTCACGTAGAGAAAATACATTGCGGAGCAAAGAGGACACTGACAACACGCCGACAGACAGGACAGAGCAAGTTACTTTTGATATAAAAAAGTCTCACCTTTGAAATTGTCATTTTTTAAAGAAATGTAAACAATAAATAGCGTTTTGAGGCAGAGTCCTGCACAGGTCCGATTTTGTAAACCCGCACCCGCAGTGCTTAAAAACGGAACCGACCCGTTTTCCGACAACAGCACTAAATAAAATCCGCACCCGACCCGCTTAAAATAGAACCGACACCCGACCCGCACCCGCAATACAATCAGTTTAGCATATTACATTATAGACACACTTACAAAAATGTTTATTGCCAGCATACATAAGTTATTACACGACCATTAACTTAAGGACAACTTCGGGACATTCTAAAACGCTTAACGTGGCTTAATGTAGGTAAAACACTGTTATTAAGAGACCAAACTCAGTAAACATAATACTAATAACGTATACTATGTAAAAAAAATCAGATGAGCCCAAAATTTGAACGCAACGCGTTTAATTACACGTTAAGCGTTTTCCTCCCATAGAAAACCATTATAAGAAAACACTTAACGTGGCTTAATGTAGGCTACTAAGACAGTGTTATTAAGAGACTAAACTCAGGAACCATAACAAAAATACTGTTCGATTGAACTGCGTGTGCTTGGTTTTGTTACCACAGTTAGCTGCGTACTTCCTCAGCGATGAACTTCCACATTTGCGGCTATCTTTTCTTCAACTCCTCATGATCCATCTCGACGAGTGCAGGCAAAGCGCGCACGCGGTTGTGATTCTCCTGGGAGGGCGCGCGCCGCGCGGCCACAAATAAACTGATATGGATTTGAAATTATTTTATCAACTTGAAATACAGGCAAGGCATATTTTTGTATATGCATATTTTTAGGAACACATCTACAATATACATGCATATATTTTTAGGCCTATATTCGTTTGCACGTGACTGTTTAAAACCCGTGTTTAGACCCGTGTTCTCCCTTGTCCGACCCGACCCGCACCCGACACAGTAGGATGTTTTTCACCCGTTTCAGCAATATTCGCGGGTCACCCGTCTTTTTGTGGCTCTTTAATGTGTCGTGATCGCTGTAGCGCCTCAGTTAAAGCAGCTCGTGAACCGATTATCTCTTCCTTCTAGTTCATTGATAAGCATGACATAAATATGAATTAATACTAAAAGAAATGTTGTTTCCGTGGAAAGACGTCGTCAGTACACACCGTTTTTCAAGTTCAAGTCCACTGACGTTAATCTACTTAATCTCCTGACAGCTTTGTCGGACAAAACGGCAGATTCGGCGATGTGATTGGTCAGATCGCCTGTCAATCAAACTTGCGGCGAAGGATGAATTGGCATATTAACGTGGAATCTAGTGTTAACGCAGAATTTCCCGGAATTTTACATATTTGGAATGAAATGCTGTTTTGTGTGGGAGAAGAACGTGTGTCTGGGGAAAATGCAGACATTTATTATAATGGGTTTGTGTAAAGATTGTTTTAAGTTCACTTAAATTAAAAGTTGTTATTTTTTAAAGCCTAATAATAATAGCTTTCCTTTATACGGTAATGTAACGTCATTAATGTTTCATAGAGACATTAGTATCAGTGTATACTGGCCATCATTCATAAAAACATGCCATTACAACACATATTTAAAATTTGCTGTCTTTAAATTGTTTCTTCATTAATTTGGAGAGTAACTGAAATTACTACAAAATTATTACAATATCAAAATATTAAACTCCAATGTTTTTTAATTGCAATTAATCATGATTAATTACAGAAAAACGCCATTAATTTTAACTCTTTTTACGACTAAAATAACAGTTAAGGGTAAAAAAAACTGAATTCCCAAAAATTAAAGCGGAAAAAAATAAATTAGCAAAAATTTAAACGGAAAAAACGGAAATTGGGAAAATATTTCATGGAAATTGGGGGGAAAAAAAACGGAATTTGGGACAAAATAAAACGGAATTTACAGGGCCCTAATGATACATGCGTTTTTAAGTACTTCAGTTTAAAAAAAAAGTGTTTTTTAACACTTTTGTAACAAGTGTTTTTTAAACCGTTGAAGTGCAGTAAGCAGCGAAAGACAACTCATTTCACTATATGCGCGTGCTGTCAGAGACGCGCACATGAAGCGAGTGCTTTTTTTGTTGCCTAATTGGGCTTGAATGGTTAAATACACATACTTATGTGTCAACGTGACCATGTCTTTGCAAGTAAACAAATGTTTTTATGTCTTAAGTGGACATAAACAGTTGAGAAAGAAAATGCACAAGTATATTGGATTAATGCAGCCGGTCTTAAAGTGACAGCACCCAAATTAACCTGTGGTTGTTATCAATGTTACTCAAACAACAAAAAAGAGAAAATCTCAGACTGTTCTTGACTGAATCACTTTTGTAACTTTAATAAGAATGTATATTTAATTTACGCAATGAAGACTAGGCATTGTTTTCATATACATTTGATTAATTAATGTATTATTTTTAGAGCTTGTTTTTCAGGTTGGTCTATTTCATTTGTGTCTTTGTTCTATTGTAGTTTGTTTTCCTTTATGCTTGTAATTTCCTTCTTTATCCCTGTCCTTCTTTATCACTGTTTACTTTTCCTCAGTAAGCTTGTTAGTATTTTTTTTTTGTGAGTCTGAAAGTGGTGACAAGAATTATGACATTTCAATGGTTTGAAAAAAATTATATATCATAAAACCCTAATTTAAATAAAAAATATGTCACTTTGCTAGTTTTTTGCAGTGTGCACTTGCAGGTTGACGCTTTGTTGAAGAATCTCATGCGTAGGCGTGCTGTGATCAAGCTGGTGGCCTTTGCGCTAAAGCTACAGACACACTGTGGCTAATACACAGGAAGTATGACAGGAGACATTCTAGTGCTTATAAAAACTTGTTTGACGTTTAGTCATGTCTAATTAGCCCCAATGTCTGTCTGCACCTTAAAAGGACAGTCTGAGCTAATTACAAACAAGCTTGTATTTTGCAGTCCAGGCTTCAAATGCACAGACTACTCTGCAAATGTCAGAGGTCTCCGCTCGCTGAGACGGCAACAGCACACTCCTTACAGAGGCAAATGTCTGCTTCTCAGTTTTGCACTCAAGGACAACTGAAGCGCTCCGAAAGACATTAGGCTGTGGATTATCGCTTTAACTTTTTAACTGACTATTCATATTTTTAAAAATCATTTACTCCATCACATTCATACTAAACACGTATAAAATGTCATGTGAAATGAAACAGGAGAATTTTTGAATAATAGACATGATGCACCTAAATTATTTTTTTTAAATTAATGTTTATTTAACAGTCAACATAACATTTAAATTGCATATAATGCAACATGGCTCGACATTAAGCCTTTTACATGTGATCGGTAAATTCGTAAGTAAATCGGTCATTCACTTGTCCGAAAAAAAAAAATTGCTTGTCCAGAAAAAACTTTCTATTTAATCTTATAATTTATTATGAAGCATGTGTTCAGTCAGCTTTGACATATTTAAATCTGCATATTTATGATATTTTTTTACCTTTATAAAAAGGTATAATAAAAATAAATTAAATATAAAAATATATATTTTTGAAATATATACTTTATCTTTCATTTTAAATTCTTAAATGTGATCATTACATGTAATTAGAATAATAAGACACTATAGGGCTGTTACCAATCAAATTAAATAACTTACACTGAAAAATTACAACTGCATTAAAAAAGAACATTTTTTTTAGGGCTGTGCGATATTGAAGAAAATGCAATAAGCGATTTCCTTGTTAAATAATGCGATACTATATTGTTTTAAGTGTGTAAAATCTATTTCTTTCCCCAACTGATATCTTTCACTTAAAGCATAACCGACTGTGTTTGCATGAATACTCAAGACAGCCATTTTGACATAACTGTGTGTGTATTTGACAGTTCGAGTGTGTAACGACACGAAAAAAAGAACGGCTTGTGCGCACGTTTCAGTGTGCGTGTCAGACAGCGCGAGACTGCAAGTTGTTGTTTTTCGCAAGTTATTGCATTTAATTAGGGCTGCTCGATTATGGAAAAAATCATAATCACGATTATTTTAGTCAATATTGAAATCACGATTATGTAACACAATTATTTCACATGACTTTGGGAATGTGTTGTATTTATTAAAAATACACCTTTCAACAATTCAATTGAAATTGTAACATTTGTTGTACTTTTTGAACTATTAAAATAAATAATATAACATATATTCGAATCAAAGTATAAAAGTATTCACGTAAAAATGATAACCACAAATAAATAAGATCAACAATATGGTTCGGCTATGCTTTTCATGTACGTCTAACATTAGTTTTCAGGTACAGAAATGTATCAAATGTAAAATAACATTGCATATTTGAGTGCATAAATTAAAGATTAATCCTATTAAACTTACAAAAGCTATTCAATCAAGAGCGGTGAGTGATGCCCTTGTCTTTTGTTGTTTGACATTAAACAGACAGCAGTAAAGGCTACTGCCCCTTTAAGACCTCGCGTCTTCTTTATCGACTGTATAAAGTTCACTTAAGGCATATACAGACTATGTCTGCTAAGATACTCATCAAGATGGACATGTTGACATACGTTTTGTGTGAGTTTGTCCGTTTAAGAGCAAGACTTGAAAGAGAACTCAATATTTGCGCGCTGAGAGACGTGTGCGCGCTCTCGGATGACACAGAGACACATTTTCTCACAGCGCGCGCGGCTTCTCATTCTAAACCTAAACCCTAAAGCACTAAACCCGGGTGATGACGGTGAAAACGACTGGTCATATTCGAAAATATGGCAGCACTCGCAATCTCGCATGCATTGAACAAAGTTTACAAAGAGAGAATTATTTGAAAAATATGAAGGAAAAAAAGGACGTTTACACGGCACCCCTGCTCTCGTCAGTTTTTGTTTCTTTATTAGATTGTCATAGGTCACTCTGTGTTTAATTTTCAAGTGGTTAAACTAATTCGTGATGTTCGCTTGCATTACAGCCACTACCATGTAGCAAATCTTAGCATGTTTCTGCTCGTCGTCTGATTCCTCGAAGCCAAACTGTTCCCAGACAACGGAGTTGGTTTTGCCTTTTTTGCTCACCAAACGCTGCTGTAACTGCCCTCCTTCTGCCATCTTTACTCGCGCCGAGTTTTTAAATTCCAGCGGATGATATGCACACGAGTCACTAGACTGAGCTAAGACGACCTGAGAGAGATTTGTGGGTTCGGGAGGGGCGGATGTGCGCGTGCGCGTTTCATTCAGAACGCAAGGCAAAATAATCGTTTTTTCTCGATTGTACTATTTTGGTGATCGTTGGGAGGCAAAATCGAAATCGAAATCGAAATTCGATTAATTGCACAGCCCTACATTTAATAACTCTTTTTAACGTCAAGCAGTTAATTAACAGTCGTGTGCTCAGTCTATTCTCTGCTATATGCGTCGACCTAAAACGTACACTTTTCACAATGTTGAAGTAGCCTATTAAAATCATTCAGATATTGCGTGCCATTGCGATATGCATATTGCGATATGTACATTTGCGATATTTCGATATATTGCGCAGCCCTCATTTTTTTTATGAATATTTTTTGAATATACAAATAGGAAATGTTGGAAAGAACAGATACTTTTAAGCATGAAACTAAACCGCCAGTAGGTGATAGCAGGTGACCGTCTTAATGAGTGAGTCGTTCATTCAAACGATGAAATAAAATCCGTTTCACATGTTCAATAGTGATGGTATTCAGCACTCTTGGTCGTGTGATGTTGCTTAACTGTATCATATGTTATAAATATAAAAACGCCACATTTTGTATATTAACTGAGCTTCTTTGAGCTGCGCTCATTTGTTTTGATTTCTCCTCGAGAGGCTCCGTCAATACATTATATATTATATTATTATTCAATATCGATCGCCACTTACACTAATTGAATGCAGAATCATTCTCGCGTTTTGGTGATTCCCTGGTTATTTTTTGTTATTGACGGTTGGGCAACCAAAATTCTCTTTCACTTGCCCCTTCAAAAAATCCACCAATCCGGACCAGCGAACAAGCGTTAATGTCGAGCCCTGATGCAGTTTTTATATCATATGTTATTATAATGATACCCAAGTTTTTACTCCATTTCAAGTGGAATTTGAATAAAAACTGTTTAATGTTAGCCTGACAAGCCACATCAAGATGTTGGGTTTGGAACATAGACCGTAAAAAAATATGGACGACGCGACTTCATTGACTTCCGCTGACCAAAAGTTGAAGCTTTCATAGGCCCGCTCACGGCGCTGACATCTTGGGACCGAGTCTGCGCAGTAGCGATCTCGGGACCGGAGTTGCGCAGTAGAGAACAGGAAGTAGGGGCGCGATTATCAAAAGCCCGCCCACACTCTCGCAGATGCAGAACAATTCATTATGTTGGTGTGAAATAAACAGTTATGGAAGTGTAGAAATTAAAGCTAAAGCTACAATCTCCTCCCAAAAATCCAGAAAAAAGTCCGTTAGTGCCTCAGTGACAAGTTCACTCAGAGAAGCCGTCAATCATGACGTCACACCCCCCGTTTTTATAGCATCAAATAACTCACTAAAACTAAACTTATTTAAAAAACGAACATTTGAAATGAAATTATTGTAATAAAAACTGCCTAAAATGACAGTAACCATCTTTAGGAAACAATTATTTGAAGTGTAATTAAATTGTTTAGTGTGTCTCGCGCCCATTCAAATACATGGAGAGGCGGGGTTTAGGAGCTATACTGGGACCGGCCACCGGGGGGCGATCGAGGCGCGAAAGCTTCAATTTCTGACTGGAGCACTACAGGCTTGGTTTGGAAACTCACCATTGGCAGGGCTCAATCCGAGGGGCGGGATAAACGGTTGTCTTTCAAATTCCCTCTGCACGCAAAAGGATAGCGCTACAACCAACCAGAGCAACGAAGAAGGTGAAGCGGAGCTAGTTGATAGATTAAACTTTCGCTGTATCCGGTCGCCAAAACTTTGAACACATCTTCTTTTCTTAAGAATGACTTCAGTGCCGTTCTTTGTTCTTTCCTCAAAGAAAAGCTTAACTCCAAGTCTTCCAGAGTCGCGGCCAAAGCCGATTCGAAAGACTGCTGTTCGCCAGCTTCTTTGTTTACGAGTAGCGCAACTCTACCGTCTTTATGTTAAGCCCGCCCACCGACTCTATACACGATGTGATTGGCCTAGAGTTTGTTTTTTCCATCTCGCAAGCCAACTGAGAGTGGCTAGACGCCCTAGCTGCAAATTACATTTTCTGCCGCTAGGATGCGTCTAGATTTCTAGGCTAGTTTTATGCTGCTAAGCGGACCAACATCCATGTACACGCTTCAATTTGTCAGGATTCATACTCAAAATTATAATGGACAGGACAAAAATGTGTCAAACTAGAGCGAGATAATTCATTATAATTTACAAAATTGAGTTGGGTAAAGCTTACTGTACATTAATAATAATCTCACAACAGAGATATTCCCCTCAGGTTTATAGGTCTTATGTTTCGTGTCATGATTTTATTCACCTTGAATGGTCAAAATGATTCCGTCGCATGCTTTTCTAAATGAATGTGTGCAACAAGCAAAGACTTTTCTCTGCAAACCCTACCGGATGCCTTCAGAAAACCTTTGACGATATGCATGGGATAATTTTATGACATAAAAGATTGAAGGTCACAATTCACTGCCATTAAATGGACAAGTTGCAAGTGTTTTCTTGTTGAAATTTCTTTTGTGATTTGAAAAAATAGGGTCATACAGATTTAGAATAACATCAGGCTGACTAATTATTCTGAATTTGGCTTCACCATCCCTTAGACAAGTTGTGAAGGGGTAAATAAACTACAAAATATGAGAGAGAGAGAGAGAGAGAGAGAGAGAGAGAGAGAGAGAGAGAGAGAGAGAGAGAGAGAGAGAGAGAGAGAGAGAGAGAGAGAGAGAGAGAGAGAGAGAGAGAGAGAGAGAGAGAGAGAGAGAGAGAGAGAGAGAGAGAGAGAGAGAGAGAGAGAGAGAGAGCAAAATAAGGCTTACAAAGGAAAAAGAAAAAAGTTGAGGCCCCATACCTGGAATATGTCCACCCCTGCATAAATAATACATTTGTTTTGAATTCATTTTGAACTGAAATAATCTAATGATTTGAGAAATTGAAACCTTAGGTTGGGTAAAAAACGTATACATGTTGACTTATTCAAACTAGGACGAGCACAGACTTTAGAGGACATAGCTCAATTCCATAACTTTTAGCACTTTAATATTTCATGGCATAGAAAAGTCAAAAGCCAGATTTATTGTAGCCGTTCATCAGGCTAACACAAGTGTCTGTAATTATAAACCTGAACACATAGCAAGATAAAAGCAATGCTGATGTAATGCCATCCCTCCCATAGGTGACCACCTCTGCAGTGTTTACATGAAGACAGAATGTCCTACTAAACTGCTCACATTATACACTTCTGAGATTAAACACATCCGCAGAAACTGCATTAGACCAAAGGAATTCTGCTTTTAACGATTTGCGTAATTCGCACATTGTGGGCGAGTCCCTACTTTATTCTGACCTAGTAACACTGAACTCAACATGGCACCTTTACGAAAACAAATAGCGTCAACCTAACCCGCTGCGACACTGCGCCAACGCCCACGCTTTGGCGTTGTCTGATTGGCTGCTTGGAGCCTCAAAACCCGCCTCCGCGTAGAAGCGATTGGACCAATTCGCAGTCAATCAAGACCCGCCCCATAAAGCTCGGTTGAGCGGTCGAGCAACAAACAATATCGCAGGCCTACACACGTTACGTAAACAGATGGAATGCAAAGCATTATTTCCGCAAACTTTTACTTCACAGACAAGCGCTTCATTTCAAAGCCATTACAAGACAGCTGGCAAATGAACTTGAGATTAAACGACTCGTTCCAACTGACCACAAATTGCATTTTAAAGCGATTTTTTTTTGGTTGGTGCACCATTCAAACGCATTCAAATCAGTTCTGATAGTTACCAATGTCCCAAAGGTATTCAAGCAACCGTCGTGTTGTCTCATTTCACTTTGCATCGTGCAGATGGGGGGCGTGTACCCTTACATACTTCACATATGAATACAAAAAAGACCCCAAAAATCACTGAATAACTATATCAAATCAAGTTTTTTGATCAATACATGGCTAGACTCAGACAAGTGGGTTTATAAAACTAACAAAAAAACAGCCTAATCGTTAATAAATGTCAATTTCACCCAAAAATATCGATCCTGCAGTAGTTCTCAAGCTTTATTTAATGCGTCTAATGCATATTAGCAGCGTATTAGTCGAGATCTGGACTGGGTTGGTCCACTCCTGCAGGACCAGGCTCGAGTAGAAATGTTCTAGAAGTTCTTGTGTAACTGAAAGCGAGCGACCAATGTCTCCTGCCCTTACTCAGCAGCAATAACTGGCCAGCGGGGGGGATATTGATCTGAAAGGACACCTCAAGCTGCGACACTACAGAAAACATCGGCCTGGCAAGTGAGATAAACACACGAGAACGGGTTAGGGTTTAAAGCGGAACCAGAGCGCTCTTGCACACTATGGCCTCCGCGTCCCTCCCCTCTGCTAGCGCGACTGTTAGCCTCAGAGCTAACTACAAGACACAATGTTTTTATCACCCTTAAACGGCTATCCTTGCACACTTCACCGCGCTGGCATAGTAAAAGAAGATGACTCACCTTTAAGCAACCCATTTACAAGTAAAAATGGTTGTAGCTCCAAATTTTATTCGTCTTTAGGAAAACTTAATGTCATTTCTTCTCAATCCACGCCGTCTTCCTCTCTCTGGTTTGTTTTGTTTATCTTCTTCCTGACGGGTTCCCGGAAAGCGCGTGACTCCCTCGTCACGTGGTTCTCCACCGACCAATCAAGACGAGCGCTCGCTCCGGCCCTAAAACAAGATATTTACATATTTTAGCCTGAGTTTTCATATCTTTATATGATATGATATAGGATATGATGTGATATTAATTATTTTATTATTATATAATATAATACTAGTAAAAGATTGTATTATATTCATTATTTTATTATTATATAATATAATACTAGTAAAATATTATATTGTATTCATTATTTTATTATATCATATTATTATATAACGCTAGAACTATATTCATTTTAAAATGTTTAAAATGTAAAAATGTTTTATTATATTGTATTATATTATATTATGTTATTATTATTATATAATGCTAGAACTATATTAATTGTACTATTATATAATACTAGTAAAAAAGTTTTATAATATTATTTTATAATACTAGTAAAAAATGTTTAATTTTCTTATTTTACTTTATATTATATTATATTATATTATTATACTATATTATATTATACTATATTATATTATAATATATTACATTATGTTATAGTAAATAGTTTATTATTGTATACTAGTAAAAAAAAAAATATATATATATATATATATATATATATATATATATTATATTATGCTATAACTATATTAATTTTATCATTATATTATTTATTTTATTATTATATAATGCTATAACTATATTAATTGCATTATTATTTAATATAATACTAGTAAAATATTATATTATTTTCATTATTTTATTATTATATAATATAATACTAGTAAAATATTATATTATATTGTATTATATTATATTATGTTGTTATGTTATGTTATGTTATATTAGATTAGATTAGCGCTAGAACTATATACATTTTTATTATTATATAATATACTACTAGTCAAATGTTTTATTATATTGTATTATATTATATTATGATATTATTATATAATGCTAGAACTATATTAATTGTACTATTATAAAATATAATACTAGTAAAAAAGTTTTATAATATTATTTTATAATAAGTAAAACAATGTTTTATTATGTTACTTTATATTATATTATACTATATGATATGATATTATAATATAATACATTATGTTATAGTGATTATTTTATTATTGTATACTAGTAAAAAAATATTATATTATATAATGCTATAACTATATTCATTTGATCATTATATTATTTATTTTATTATTATATAATGCTTTAACTATATTCATTGTATTATTATATAATATAATACTAGTAAAAAAGTTGTATTATATTATTTTATAATACAAGCAAAAATGTTTTATTATATTACTTTATATATTATAATACTGTATTATATTATAATATATTACATTATGTTATATAATAATAAAATAATGAATATAATACTAGTAAAAAAATGTACTAATATAATTATATAGGCGATATTAATTATATTATTATATTATATGATCATATTATCCAACAAATGTTTGGTAACACTTTAGTTTAGGGTCCAGTTCTCACTATTAACTAGTTGCTTATTATCATGCATATTACTAGGATATTGGCTGTTTATTAGTACTTATAAAGCACATATTAATGCCTTATTCTGCACGACCATATTCTACATACCCTAATCCTACCCAATACCTCAACTTAACAACGAGGCAAAAGGCACAGTTAAGTTAGTAGTGAGAAATGGATCCTAAACTAAAGTGTGACCAAATGTGATATAATACAATATAATGTATAATATTAAATAATATTATTAGTTTTGATGGCTTTGTTGTGCCATTGTATGAATTTCTTTACCTTTTTTGACCTGACTGTGAAGGAAAAGCAGCCAGCAAGTGCTCAGCACACGTGGGAACTCCTTCAGGAATGTTGGAGCAGTGTCTCAGGATGTGTCTCACGTTGTTTGAGTGAATGCCCAGAGTGTTTAGAATAGGAATCTAGGTTAGAAGTGACTGTTTTTGTGATCCAATTTTTATTCGGTTTTAAATGTATACACATCAACCTTGGTATGCAGCATACAAGTAATAGTAACATTATGCATATAATACATACACAAATATAATCACAAAAGTGGAGTGTGAAGGCCTGTTTGCCAGGTGATTTGCAAAATATGCAAAAACATATGGTTTCAAACGTTCACCAATATACCCAAGCCTATGAAGGCTTATGCTTTATGGGTCACAGCAGTCTCTCTATGTGGTACGGCAAAATACAAATGAGTTCCCATATTTCATAAATACATTTACTGGTACTTTTATATGTTTTATGTATTGTTGAGCTGTACAATATAGAGACCAAATGAGGCAATAAAAGTCCTCTGCACAGGTTTTGCCAGTATTATGGCCTCCTCCCCACCATATGCTGGCTTGATGTATCCCAATCTTCAAGCAGAAGGAGCTGCATGAAATATTCTGAATGATATCAATCCACAATCTGACTTGTGATGCAGCCTGGAATCATAATCACATAACATTGTGTTCATTCGTTGGCCAGAGGAGAACCGGCCCCCCAACTGAGCCTGTTTTTTTGGGAGCCTTGCCACCGTTGCCTCTGACTTGCTTAGTTAGTGACACTTAATATTCTGCAATATTATTGATTTGACTGTACTGAGACTATTGGATGAGAGCTGAACTGATCTGGACTGATACATACTGCTCAGAGACTTGGGTTGAAGATCCAAATGCAGCTTTATTGGGATAATCCAGAATCGTAATCCATATAACAGGCAGAAGTTAAAACACACAGGGAAACAATCCATGTATACAACAACACAGGCAAACAGGGTAATCCACAATAACAGGCAGAGAATCAAAAACCAATACACAGGAAACCAGGATATCGCTCAGAATTTAACACAAAATCAAGATTTATGCATGACTGAAAACACTGGGTTTATATACAGGGTTAAGTGTACAATTAAATCCCAAGACTTTCAAGGACTTTTCAAGCACTACTTTTTTGGTTTTCAAGGACTACAATCAGAGATCTCACTTATTAAACAATATCTGTATTATCTTTCAAATCTAAAAAAAGTTAGATAATCAAAAATAAACTAACAAATAAAAAAACGAATGAACTTTTACTATTGAAATATACTATGACAAAGATTTTTTTCTCATGAATATATGATTGACCTGAAGAATGAAAGCTGTATCATATACATATGTCTTTCTTAATTTATGAACTTTTCAAGTACCTTTTCATGAATATGGCTGTTTTTAGGGGTTTTCCAGGACTTACATTTCCAAAAGTCTTCCACCACTTTAAGCTCCTTGTACGAACCCTGTATATAGTTATGCTGCGTTCCAGGCAGGTTTTTGAGCCCGTAAATTACAACTTCAAACCATGACTCACGACTTTGTAGTGTTCCAGGCAAAGTCACGCCAAACTGCCTGAGCGCAAGGAATTGTGTGGTAGTTTGATGTAAACAAAGCATGGCGGACCGTATGGGGTGTATGCTCATTTACAATCATTTCTATCGCCAAAGGTGCTTACTCCTTGCTTATTTGAGGGAAACGGAGGAGAAAAACGGCGCAGATGGCAAGAAAAGCTGTTATACCTTTTATTTTACGTTATTTGTATATTTGTTTCATAAACACTGCATCCGTAGGGGGCTGCCATTGTTGCTTCGCGGGCTATGTGACGTCAAAACTCGTAACTGGGAGTACATCCATCTAGTACGAGTTCACGGGTGGGAAGTCACGGGTTTGGCTGCCGTTCCAGTCCACTTTCACGGGTAGAAGGTTGGAAAAACACGGGTTACGGGTTGCCTGGAACGCGGCATTAGAGCTAACCAGATAATGACATACAGCTGAATGTAATCACACATAAAGAGAACAAGCAATGGATACTGGGAAGTGGAGTTCATGATGAGAAAGCACAGGAGACGAAGGTGTGCCCTCTGGTGGTGTTCATGGGCCATCTTCTCTGCTATGGGGATCTTCAGTCCTGTCTGCTCTTCTATGGATCCCCAAGGCTGAGCAGAAGACCACCAAAGCAGAGCAGACAAGACTAAAGATCCCCAAGGCGGAGCTGAAGACAGGACAGGCAGGTAGTTGACAGATGGCCACTGAAGTAGAGAGTTCATCAGTGGTCTCCTTGACCATATCAGGACAAAGAACAGTAGCCGCCGCCTCAGATAAAACTGGGTCAGGTGCCACTGCCTCGGGAGAAACCGAAGAACCGCACGTGGCCCTGACACACAGAATGACCATCACCATAACTGGGAGTGTAATCGACAGTGAGAACCTCTGTGACCCGACTCCATACCACCGGATTCGGATGCATTGGACTCAAAGACGATATCAAGACCACGGAGATGCCAAAACGTCTTAAACGCCTAAGGACCGCCTTTGTAGCTTCAGGTGCAGCGGCCATGGTGGCTGGAGACTCTGGCGTGGCGGCCATGATGGCTGGTTTGGGTATGGACAGGAGTGAACCCAGCTCCATGGCCATTGGAGCTAGTGGTGAGTAGCCCCCCACCAAAATATCTAGCGGGGATTTACCTGGCCCTCTACCTCTCATACTGTGAAAGAGGAGCCACTAGTCCACACAGTAATAATAATAAGAATTTTCTAGGCACTCAAAGCGCTTTACATAGAAGGAGGGAATCTCCCCAACCACCACCAATGTGCAGCACCATCTGGATGATGCGACGGCAGCCATATTGCGCCAGAACACCCACCACACACCAGCTGATTGGTGGAGAGGAGACTGAGGGATGATACCAATCGTATATATATGTGGGGGTGATTAGGAGGCCATGATGGACAGGGGCCAATGGGCAAATTTGGCCAGGATGCCGGGGTTACACCCCAACTCTTTATCGAAGGACATTCTGGGATTTTTAATGACCACAGAGTGTCAGGACCTTGGTTTAACGTCTCATCTGAAGGACAGTGCTTGTTACAGTATAGTGTCCCCATCAGCACCCCCTGCTGGCCTCACTAACACCTCTCCCAGCAGCAACCTAGTTTTCCCAGTTGGTCTCCCATCCAGGTATAAACAAGGCTCAGCCCTGCTTAGCTTCAGTAGGAAACCAGTCTTGGGCTACAGGGTGATATGGCTGCTGGTTATAAGTAGTCCATATAGTTACAGACTAAAATGAATCTCCCCTCCAGGGAGCCATGATTTAATGGTTTCAATGAGTCCATAATGGAAAATGTCTTTCAGCTCAATTTCATCAAAAGGCACTCGATATGACAATTTACAGAATTGGTGTAAATATTCCTCGATTTACAGGTTTTTCTGATGAAGAGCAGACGGGACTGTGTAACTGATCGACTGGGTCTATAATAGGTCTGGGTCTCATTCGGCTACTGGATCTGATCCATCAGAGAGGACAAGAGAGGACATCGCCCCAGAGCCTGAGCCCCTAACAGTGTCTGGCCAGGTGCGCAAGCCGGCAACACTGCGGATCGTCGATGGAGTTTTAGAGAAACTCGAAGGAGAAACTTTTGGAGGATAGACCCGCCCACACTCCCGCCGCTGTGGGTGAGTACGAGTTGGCCTCTGGAAGTTACTTTGAGGAGTTGAAAGACATTGATGAAGATGATTTAAGTTACTTTTGTGGAGGAATTATTCCCAGTCCCCCTGTATCTCCAGCATCCCCGGGATCTCCAGTCCGGCCATACAGCTCCACCGGGCTCCCTCGTCCCTCCGGATCCGCCTTGTGTCAGACATCGTCCTGCCTGCGCCTTCAGTTCTGTCTGGCTCCGCCCACCTGATGGCTCTGCCTTCGTCCTCTGTCCCACCGTCTCCACCTCTGTCCTCTGGTTATTCGGCTCCACCTCGGATGCTAGTTGCCTCGGCTCCAATTCGGTCTCCAGTACCATGAGTACTCCACCAGTGTCTCCATCTTCGGTCGTCCCCAGGGTGTTTCCCATCAAGTCATCTCCACCCTGGCTCCTCCCTCCTTTGACTCTATCCTGGCTGGTCCCTGGCTCTACATCCGGCTCCTCCTGCTCCTGGCTTCCCTTTGGCTCCTCCCACCATCCACCTTGGACTAAGTTGTTTTTCCTGGACTTTGCCCTCCCTCCTCAGTTGGACTGTTTATGGCACAAGTATACGCCTTCCTGGGAGACATGTATATCTTGTTTTGCCCTGTTAGTTCTGCCCTGTGACCTAGTTTTCCCCAGTCGGTTTAATTAGTCATGTCATTCATTGTCCTATTAATTATCTTATCAAGCTCTTTTGTTTGCTCCATGTATTTAGTCCCTTTGTTCTCCCTCAGTCTTCGTCCAATCTTGTCAATGTAAATGTGTTTTTCCCCTGCATTAATCCTGTTTCACGTTACGTGACATCAGTATAATATGTTTGAGATTTCAGTGAATCCAAGTGGAACGAGCACAGGATTCCATGAGAGGGAAGGGCCGGTTTGCTTGTGCATAGCCTTGGGTTCAACAGCAGGAACCTTCCCAAGGCACTGGGCAGCACGCCAAACCTTTTAGTAAATAACAGCATCTATTACTCCCAAGAAGGAAACAAAACTTAAACTTACAAGACGATGAAAGAGGCTTTGTGTTGCCTGTGCTTGCTGCCAGTGTAACCTATCGGTTAAAAGAAACAGGACGTTCTATGGGCCATACACGGTTTAAAACTTACAGGACAAATTTGACGTCACCTGACCTCGAAATGTTCTGAAGAGTGCGGATGCTGTATTTAATATCTTAGCAAGGTGGTTTTGCACTTCTAGAACTACAGGTACATAATGGTGCCATTGCTCTGTGCCGGTCCAAATAAGGGGATCAGCTGGGCCAGCTGTGAAAGAACAAGAACAGTGATGTCAGAATAAATCAAAAAGCTCTTTTTTTTGTGCCAAACTCTGCATTCTTTAGGATTCTCAGAGAGTGAATGGTCCACTTCGCCATGGTAACATATTGTACACAAACAAAAATGAAAGTACAAGATGTACAATGTGATTAGTATTGAGTTTCAATGCATAAACAAAAAGCAATTCCTCTGGGAATTTTAGACATTCACAGAGAAAGCACATATTTCTAAATAATACATTTAAAAAAAAAATCAGGTGTAAACTGCAAATAAACTGAAATAACTTGTGGAAAGTTTCAAATATATCTATTTTGGAAGATCACCACAGTACTGACACACTCTAAACCCTGTTTATGTTCAGAATGTGTTATTTAACCCCATAGTGCACTCCAAAATATCGAAAAGAACCATTTATAGTTTTTACATTGTGACATTATTTCCTTAGTGTCAGCTGTCAGTACAATAATGCATTTGGACATGATTTTGTGATTCCTTCTCCTTCCGTACAATATTTTTTTAATCAAATCAGCAGTACATAAAACTATAAATGTGTGTGTATATTAGTGGTGGGCATAGATTAATTTTTAAAATCTAGATTAATCTCACTGTAATCTTGGAATTAATCTAGATTAAAATGGCTCATTTGAATTCTGCCGAAGGCATTCAGAATATGTGTGCTCGTAAGTGATCGTTTGTCTTTTTGTAGTTTGAATAATAAATAACTTCTGTCCCTTTAAGACCTGACGCACACATGGATCCCAAACACTGTTCCTGTGAGCTGGTTAAGACCGAGATTAAACTCACCAAGATGGGCATTGAGACATTTTGGAGTGTATTTGACCATTAATAAGATGGAAAAAGGAGCTAATTTTTGCACTTGTATGTCAGAGCTTTATTACGGTATGTGTGTGTGCACTTCAGATGCGAGCGCAAAATCTGCGGGAACTAGTAGAATTAACGTTATGTGCAACCCCGCACGAAATTCAGACTGGTCACACCAATACTAACACGCTGTCATGAGGAAAAATCCAGCAGAACAAGCGTTCGCAATGTTCAGAGGGTTAACCGGACTGAATGAGGGGAGGCGGGTGCGTGTCAACTCGCTGTCGGAGGAGAGCGCAGCTGATATCCATACTGTAGAAAATGAGTATCGTATCGTTTCAGATATTTCAGTATCGATAGCGAAATATGGATATTTTTGACAACACTAGTAGGCCTACACAGGTTCGAAGACTCGTTCTCTCGCCCCTACAGTGCAATTCGGCTAGGTATACATTCGCGCTAAAATATCAAGGTGAAAGTCATCATAGCTTGCGTAGTATAGACCCAGCTCCCAACCTTACTTTGAGAATAGATTAACGGCGATATTTTTTTTATCGCCCGATAAGAGTTTCACGTTAACGCAGCACATTAACGCCGATAATGGCCCACCACTAATATATATATATAGAGCATATTTTACAGATTTTTTTATTTCAGGTTTTTTATGTTTCAAAAAAGTCCCTCATTTACACACACACACACACACACACACACACACACACACACACACACACACACACACACACACACACACACACACACACACACACACACACACACACACACACACACACACACACACACACACACACAAATGTTGGATTTTCATGTTTTATGGGGGCTTTCCATAAGCGTAATGGTTTTTATACCATACAAACCGTATTTTCTATCCCCTTACACTGCCCCTGCCCTAAACCTACCCATCACAGGAGACATTCTGCATTTTTACATTGTCAAAAAACATCACTTAGTCTGATTTATAAGATGTTTTCCTCATGGGGACCAAAAAATGTCCCCACAAGGATGAGGATTTTGGATATTGCCATCTTTGTGGGGACATTTTGTCCCCATAACGTAGGGATTACCAGTCCCCACACACACACACACACACACACACACACACACACACACACACACACACACACACACACACACACACACACACACACACACACACACACACACACACACACACACACACACACACACACACACACACACACACACACACACACACCTTTTATGGGAACTTTCCATACACATAATGATTTTAATACTGTACTAACTGTATATTCTCTCCCATTACACTAACCCTACCCCTAAACCTACTCATCAAAAAAACATCACTTAGTCTGATTTATAAGCCGTTTTCCTCATGATGACTAAAAATGTCCCCACAAGGATTTCGGATATTGCCATCTTTGTGGGGACATTTTGTTCCCATAATGTAGGGTTTACCTGAACACCACACACACACACACACACACACACACACACACACACACACACACACACACACACACACACACACACACACACACACACACACACACACACACACACACACACACACACACACACACACACGCACGCTTAGCTATCTAAATGGAGACATTGCATAGACTATCACTAAACCTACCAGAACACACATAAAAATATATTTATATTAAATAATACTATATAACTACATTATGTGACCCTGGACCACAAAACCAGTCATTAGGGTCAGTTTTTGGAAATTGAGATGTATACATCATCTGAAAGCTGAATAAATAAGCTTTCCATTGGTGTATGGTTTTTTAGGATTGGACCGAATATTTGTCTGAGATACAACTATTTGAAAATCTGGAATCTGAGGGTGCAACAAAAAAAATCTAAATATTGAGAAAATGGCCTTTAAAGCTGTCCAAATGAAGTCCTTAGCAACGCATATTACTACTAATAATACTTTTTTGATATATTTACAGTAGGAAATGTACAAAATATCTTCATGGAACATGATCTTAATATCCTAATGATTTTTGGCATAAAAGAAAAATCGATCATTTTGACCCATACAATGATTTGTTGGCAATTGCCACAAATATACCCGTGCGACTCATGACTGGTTTTGTGCTCCAGGGTCACATATACATAGACTATTTATAGGATAGATTTGTCTCCTGCGAGCATAAGCATCATTCCTCTGTCTTCATGGCCTTTAGTCCATCAGAGACCTGAATGTACACGGCTTTGGGTTTCAGACGGTGTGGCTTGCGGCTCTGTGGACACAATAGCACAGTGACACGCAGATATGGTTTTGCAATGAGCTCAATATTCATGAGCGGGTTACTATGTAAATAGATTCAGCAAACTATTGAAGAGGAAAGAAGGGTTTAGTGTTTGTCCGTGCCGTTTCCTGGATGCTCTTGTGCTAGATGGACTGTTCTCTGATCAGTTCAGCTGTTTGGAGTTGGCAAGATGATGTGACTTTGATGCATGGGTATGTCCAATATTACAGTAGGAATTCTGCCACCATGACAGTGTGCATGTATTCTACAACACCAAATTAGGTTATTAACATCATAAACCCCTTTCCTTTACTAATCTAGCCACTCCAAATTTTCCTTTTAACTTTCCCCTAAAAAACACAAGCACTGTGTGGCATCCAAACGGAGGCATTGCTCAATGTCTTTCTTAAAATCCCCACATCGGCAGACAAAGCTTAAATTGTTACTGCTGCTGAGAATCACTGTAGTTTCTGACACACACTAGGCCTTTTTGTTTTCCACAAGCTTACAGCGGAGACTCTATTATATCTATTATATAAATATTCACTTCTTGAAACAGCGCCCTCTTCTGTCAGTTCTGATATTAAACAGTAATTATTAAACAGATATTAAACAGAGGAAATATATTGTCGTAAAAAAAAAAAAAAAAAAGAAATGTTAGTTTCCTGATTATAATTACTAATCTGTAGCAGATGTATGAACATTTAATTCATTTTGAGACTCAATTTTTTGGTTTGTTTGTTTTTTCAGCAAAGACGGGTTACATTTTATGTTTAAACTGAATATTCATCAAATAATACTGAAAAAAACTTGATGTGACCCCTAAAATTCAGCTTCAGCCATCACAGAAATTAATTATATTTTAAAACATAATAGAAAAAATGGTTAGAGTCTGGCAACCTTTCATAGATTACTTTAAGGACATTAATTCTTCTGGTGATAGTTAGATTTGATCCCATAAATGCAAATAAACAATCTAAGAATAGGGATAAATTAATGCTGGAGGCATCTTTTAGTCCAATGTATCCCCCAATTTATTTATATTTTTTATTATTATTATTATAATACATTTTTTCCTCCCCTTCAGATACACAATGTATTATTTGGGTGTACTGTAATATCTGGTCTCAACAAGTGATAGTGAATGTTTAAAATGATTGAATCTGCAACGTTACACTTTTTCTGTTAAATTTTGGAATATACAGACCACACAGAAAGGAAGAATATAAACAGTTTCTGTTTAATATATATTTTCAGTATATTTTTTTCAGTATATATATATATACACTTTTTTTTCAGTATTTTTCAGTATATATATATACTTTTTTTCAGTATTTTTCAGTATATATATATACTTTTTTTCAGTATTTTTCAGTATATATATATATAGAAAAAGAGACATTGAAAATTATTTGAACAAGGAGGACCTATTTTATTATTTATTTATTTTTAATTATTATTATTTAAGTATGTATGTGCAATTGTTAGTTGTAGTTGAATTATATGTGTTGTGTGGTTTTGATGTGTCTAACAAAAATCCAATAAATAAAGTATGAAAAAAAAAAAAAAATGGTTTGAAATCGCAATAATATTTCAAAATATTGCGCTTTTTACTATATTTTTAAATAAACGCAGTCTTGGTGAACGGAAGACTTTTTTGAAAAACATAAATCGTTGTGATTTAATAAAATTATAATATGAAAGCAAGTCTAAAATGTTTGCAATTGTAAGGACATTCTACCAGATGTATAAATAAAAAAAACATTACAAGACCGGTTATGCACCTGTGATGTCCGTTTAGTTTAGTTTATGTTTTCACGCCTTTTATTTAGTAAAATTTTCATATAGTCATGTTTCCTGTTTGTCATGCGTATCCCTTGCCCTCATGTGATCATGTCATGTGCTTTCCTTTGCCCTGCCCCAAATGGCCCACTTCGGCTGGATCCCAAATAACCCCATAAACCCTAACGGTTTTCCTCTGAGTCGGCACTTTCGTGACGTAATGCCGCTTTGACTGTTGGGTAAAGTCCTCTGTGTAGCTCGCAAACTTGCGGGCTCAGCTGAAGTGCACATCGAGGGCGCATGACGGCCTCAAAGGGAACCCTTCTGAAAGCTAAAATGAAGAATGGCACACCCTACAGTCTCGTGGACTTAACGGACACGTGTACGCGGCAGCCATTTTAAGTCCACAAGACCAAAAGTGCATAGAAGTGTGCCATTTGGGATCCAGCCTTCATGTGCACTGTCGGTCTTGTGGACTTAAAATGGCTGCCGCGTACGCGTGTCCGTTAAGTCCACGAGACTGCAGGGTGTCCAATTTGTCATTTTTAGCTTTAAAACGGGAGTTCGCAATCGCAAGCACACCCTTTGTGGTCGATTATGCGCCCTCGATGCAGACTCTTGCCGAGCCTGTACTGATGTGAGCTCCACATTACACTTCTTCCTCACAGTCAAATTGCCGTTATGAAAGTGTGAACTCGTAGGAAGACCGCGAGGGTTTAGGGTGCCATTTGGGACAGGGCCCTTGTCTATGGCAGTGTCTGAAATCACATACTCTCTTGAGTAGCTACTTATTTTCAATAAGTAATTACTTCACGACTGCTAAAAAGTATATTCTATATAGTATCAGTATGTGTGTAGTATGAATGTATTCTGGGCGTACTACAGTCGCCATGTTGTCATTATCATGTGACCTACCAGCCTCAGTTGCGTCACTTCACTGTCATTCATAAATCCTAAAAACCCTAACAAAAAATTCCTTAAACCCTATTCGCACGGGATTAGTTTTATCTGGGGACCTCGTGTGATTTCGAAATGACTCCCCCACATCTGAATTTTGCGTGGCGCATTCGCACGGGATAAGCAAGCCTGTGATTTTACTCGAATTTACTGACTTATCTCCCGGATATGATGTCAAGACTTGTAAATATTTTTTAGATATAGCTGTATGAAATTATAAACAGTCGTATCGATATCCTTTTGATTGTTTTATAGTAATAAAATAATTTAGTTCAGTTGGAGAACAGACGCTACAATTAAAAACTTAACCGAGCAATCAACGGTGGAAGATTCAGTTTCAAAGCTAAATGTAAAAGCGCCCATTTAAGCGAGTTTGTCATTGTACTGTTCTGTTTTTGTGTTTTTCATTATAATATTAAACACACCATTCAAGCAATTTACTCCCAAATTGCTCATTCTAAAGTGAAAGTAATCCGCGCGGCCGCATGGTGCGCATTATATGCAGCCTAGCGCCATTCTTCGTGAAAGATAAAGATAAAAATACGCAAATTTGCAAAAATTATATATGATCCGCCTAATCCCAGAGATGCCGATTCGCACGGGACTAATATTATCACAGGACCTCGATGTTCGACGAAATATGGAAGGTAATTAGCGGGGTAATTTTTACTTTACAAATTACAGACATGGCCGATTCGCACGGGATTAAGATCACAGACATTCTCTGCAATTACTACAAATCACCAGAGGTCCTCAGATAATACTAATCCCGTGCAAATAGGGCTATAGTCGGGTACTTTTTGCCTCTTTTATGAGTATTGTGAAATCAGACATACTTCCTTTGTCACGTGCTGTTTTTCGCCTACTATATAGGGAAGTATGTGATTTTGAAGTGTCATGTTCTGATTGGTTGCTTTGGTCATGTGTTTGGTCATTGGTTCATTGTGTTCAGGTGGTTCTTGTAAGTCTTTGTGTATCATGTTCCCATTGTCTTTTGTTTATCTTTGTTGGCGAGTTTTTTTAAGTAAGGTCTATGTTCAAGTCTCAGGCCTCGTCCACAAGGAGACGTGTTTAGCTGTATACATAAAAATATTGTAGCATTTCGGCGTTTCGTCCAGACCGGTGTTTTGGGTGCCTGAAACTGCTAGTCTTTGAAACCCAGAGTGGATAAATATGAAAATGACACCCTTGCATCTTCGTGCGTACAGTCATTATACACATTTGTGTCCTGATATTGTGTCCTGGTACATCACCCCATGACTCGACCATAGACTGTAAAAAAAAAGTATGGGCGTAGTGTCCGTGACGTCACCCATAGGATTCTGAAGAGCAGTTTTGAAGCAGTAAAGTCAGCCTTTGCCATCTTGGCAGCGCGTCATCATGCGTCACTCCCGGATAACAGAAAATGGGCGGGATGTGGGCGGAGCTGAGGTGACGACTAACAGACAGCAGACAAACGGCTATCCACCTGTCACTCAAAGTGCCCATGCTCTTAATTATGCATAGCTTTAAGGCTTTAATGTAAATGAAAAAAATTCAGCCCCCTCACAGTTGGGCAATGTTTTTATCTGCTGTAAAGTTGGGCATTTTGAAGGGTTACTTCACCGATTAGCATTAACCTTTGTATTAGTATAAACCCGGTAGTATATTCGAATGATCGTGCTTTCCCCACCTCATATCCCCCTGAGATTGGAGAATTAAGTATTAAGTATTTTTTGTCTGGAAAAAAAACAGCAAAAATCGTCATTTAGCGTCATCGGAGGATTTTTTTGGCCAGAGGCTAAAGACTACAGCCACTAGGAGGAGCTAGTTCAGCATGTTTTCGATCTCACTCACATAATGTAAATAAGCACGGACGCTCTGGCATTCATAACGGAGCGCTGCGGAGCAATGCGAGTGTTTTCAATGAATTCAATGAAAGTTAAGCTTCCATAGGCATGAACTGAAAACACGCCAGACTGGACACGCGCTGTGAATGAATGAAGGACAATGCGGCCATGAATGACTGAGACTGTGAATGAATGCCGTGCTCAGCTCTGCTCAGCTCTTCGGTCTCGTGATGAATGAGATCTGACTCCTGCTGCGTTTGTGCTGCGACTCTCGTTCGGCTTGTCCTGTATTGAGCAGACATGCTCAGTTTTTAATTGTAGTGTCTGTTCTCTAACTGAACTAAATTATTTTATTACTATGAATATCAAAACGACAGTGGGGCGGTGCCGCGGTGGGCAAGAGATGTAACCGGTGGGAGTGGCCTTGTAGGGCAGCGAAGCAAGTGCATTCTGGGAGTTGTTGTCTTTCATCCACTTGAGCCAAAAATACAGTTTCTGGCTTTTCTCAGTCTAGAAGGCACCAACTTTTAAAATAATTTCACATTTCTACTACATAAATGACCCAGTTTAAATACACATTCATCTTTCCAGAGGTGAAGTGCCCCTTTAACATGAGGCTCAATGAGATTCTGCTCCTTCTGGAGTCTGTCTCTAGTGGCCAGTCGATGAATTGCAGCTCAAGTCACTTCCATATTGGCTTCAAGAAAAAACTGGGGAAGGTTACCGATTGGTCTCGACCATAGACTGTAAAAAAATATGGACGTAGTGTCCGTGATTTCACCCATAGGATTCTGAAGAGCAGTTTTGAAGCGCAAAGTAGGGACGAGCTGGCCGTCGCCATCTTGGCAGCGCGTCACTCCCGGATAACAGAACATGGGCAAAAAGGCGGGACGTGGGCGGAGCTGAGGTGATGCGATGACTAACAGACAGCAGATAAATGGCAATCCACCTGTCACTCAAAGTGGCCACGCCCCTAATTATGCAGAACTTTAAGGCTTTATATACTGTAAACGAATGAGTTATAAAAAAAAAATTACCCCCTCACAGTTGAAGGGCAAAATTAGCCGTATAGACCAAAAGCACAATTTGTCCCAGACTGTAAACATGTGTTATTCTGCTATAAAGTTGGGCATTTTAACATGCGGCTCAATGAGATTCTGCTCCTTCTGGAGACTGTCTCTAGCGGCCAGTCGATGAATTGCAGTTTAAGTCACTTCCGTATTGGCTTCAAGAGAAACTGCGGGAGGTTGCCACTTGGTCTCGACGCATGCTCCAACTCTTCTCCTCAGTTTTTAGTGTATTTCTGTGGCAGAATTACAGCGCCACATACTGGTCTGGCATGTATACTACATCGTTTTGAGTCGGTTTCGTGTGTGCAGATATTTCTAGAAAAGAGGAAAAAAAAAAAAAAAGATAGGGAAAGCTCTGGCTTCGTGTGGATGTGGCCTAAGTCAAGTGCTTTAGTTCATGTCATGGTTTAGTTTAGTATTCTGTTTTAATAAACCACACATGGGTTCACATTCAACTCGCCTTCAGCACCATGGATGTACGCAACGCAGAATCCTTTTTCACATGGGATGACCATAAGCCATCGTTTATTGAAATTAGAAAGCCAAGCTATCATTATAAATCGTTTTTAAAGACTTTTCCTAGCCCAGTGACATTACACATACATAGCATGTAAAGCACAAAATAAGACTTCTTCAGCCAACTTTAAAAAAAAAAAAAAATCACATTAGCTGATGAAAAGTGAGCTAGCAGAGCCCGTAATGCAGACGTCCCACACATTAAAGATCAAGCGTTTAGCCTGCGACTGCACTGCTGTTCGCGTTCGCCAAACATCCGGCAGGCTAGCAGACATGCAACCGTGTTTGCATCAAAAAGACATCAGCCGTGCTGTGTGGAATCGAAAACAGGCTCCCTCTTATATTCCATAGTGTCCTTATAAATGTGGAATAGGTCACAATTCTGTCTTCACTTTGTGCATGAGGTCTTTCTGGTCGATCATTTCCAGTTGCCTATTCCAGCGGTGGTAGGCCAGCAGTGCGATATTCTTAGCTGCCACCGAGCTCATTTCCATCGCACTCCCAGCCCATTCGATTCCATTGAGGAAGTACAGGTTGTCGTGCAGCACCACCGGTGGCAAAGCCTGGGTGCTTCCGTAATGAGGGTACGCCAACCAATCTGTGACCTGCACCGAATAGTAGGACTTAAAAAGTGTCTTCAGCTCATTCTTCCCCAGAGGTTGTGGGGAAAAGACCTTGTAAACGCCGGCCTCCTGAGGCTGTTTTCGGCGGAAGCCGGAGGTTATGTTGACGGGACAGACGCTGGCGGCGCTGTTGAAGAAGAGTCCGGGAGTGTCTGTTGTAAGGATGCTTGAAAACGGGAAGAGCTTTGGGTCGGGGAAGCCGAAGTAGGTGCAATTTAGGTAGCCGTGGATGATGGAGGCTACAGTTTGGTGGTAGGAGCCCGCCATTTCTGGGAGCTGTGGCTCAAAGCCCTGGAATGAGATTCCGGAGTTGACGTTTTGTTGGAGAGGCGTCGCTATTACTACGATATCATAGAGCTCCGATGTCTTTTCATTTTGGGAGTCGTAGGTGAGCTCATACTGGTGGTCGTCTCCTGAGGACAAATAAAAAACGGGAGTTTAATTTATTATTCGATTATTCATATTTTGAAGTTGTTCAGATGTTCAATGACAAAGCAGCACAAAGTCTAACTCTTTTCCCGCTGGCTTTTACTAAACAAAGTTGCCAGTCAGAGCAAACATTTTTGATCATAATGTGCGTTCACGCCATGTCGTAATTACCGCAATTACGCGAATTTAACTTGTAAAAAGTGATCATGTCTTTGAAGAGCTCGTAATTACAGCAGTTTTCGGAGAGCTCCTACTTTGTAGATTGATTTAGGGCAGTGGTCGGGAACCTATGGCTCGTGAGCCACACCTGGCTCTTTGACAAAAATAAATGTGGCTCGGGTCTCGCACCCTTTACCAACAAATGATCGATAAAAAAAATTTGACACATCAACAGAGCTCTCCACTCTCTGCAGACAATTACAATTCCCTTGTTGTACAGCCTACCGAAGTTAATGAAACGTATGATAATAACTAAGCACGTTCAGTGCTGTTCACGAGAGTCGCGACAGCAATCAATACCCACTTACGCTTCTGTGGCAACAGCTTCTGCTCTGGGATTCAAGCAGCTGTGGCTTGTTAAAGGTAACTGATAACCGTTTTTAGAACAGCAGCGAAAATGTTAAAGTAGGCTATATAAACATTAATATATCCTTTTATTGAAACTGGTGGTCTGCTGTGGAAAGAGACATTTCGAAACATTTCACCCGCGGGTACTTTCGCTTTTGCCGCAGAGACCCTTGTGATAAATAAATGTGTATTTATGATAATCCATGCAGATTTCAGTTGACGAAAATTATGTTGTGATAAGTGCGATAAGTCGCGAAAGACAATTGAATTACTGACAGGATGCTGTGCCCGTACAAGCACAGCTTTGTCCTCGGCTGCACGTCAAATTAATAGGCTACAGAAATATATCAAAATGCCAAGTCGAGTATTCACGTTAACACAAACATGAAGAGGATTTATAACTCAACCTCACAAAGCCCTGCACAATTAATTCCATATTGCAACTTATTTATTGTTTGCTGCATATGTGTTTGTTTTTAGTTATGGACCTAATTATTACTATTGTTGACATTTTATTGGAAAAAAAGCATGTTTTTTAATAATAATTTAATATTATTTTTTCTGTGGCTCTTTTGGAAAAATACATTAACCAAAAATGAAAAAATGGCTCTTTGGTCAAAAAAGGTTCCAGACCCCTGATTTAGGCGCTGATAGTGGTGCTATAGACCTTTTACGAAGTCTTGATTTTATTTTTGGGGTGTACTACAGGTCCGGAATGGCCATCGGGAGAACCGTGTGAATTCCTGGTGGCCTGGCAACTGATTTGGCCACTTTTTTTTATAAATTATTTTAATTATAGCATTATTGCCCAATTATATATGATTGCCCCAATGCACTAAAGTGATTCGGCATTCGAAAAATAAATCAATAATAAATAGGGCTGGGCAAATTAACGCGTTAACGCGGGCGATTAATTTTTTCAGCTTAACGCATTAAAAATATTTAACGCAAATAACGCAGCGTCCGTTTTTATATCCATTTTTGCTTAGCGTTACATGATCATCACGCTCCTATTCATGTAAATGCTTCCAAGCGTGACAAGACACAAGCGAACGCGCTGTATGCCAATGTCCTGTGTGTGTGTGTGTGTGTCAGTGTCCTGTCTGTGTGGATGCGTCTCATGTCAGCTAATCAAGGGACACACACACACACTCGACGCATAGATAGACTCGCGTCAGTTTCCTGCTCACAACGAGTTCTCTTTTGCTCTTGAACAAACAATAACACAGAGGATTTTGAGTATTCTCATATTAGGAGTCATAAATTAGTTAAATAACGTCTTAAATGAACTTAAAGAGTTGTGAGGAAATGAGATGCGCGGGACAGCGAGTGAGATCCGCGGCTGTTCTTAAAGTGACAGGAGCACTGATGATGCCTGTCATTAATGTTCATCAAAGAACAACGGGAACAGAGAAAATGTTTGCTTTAATGAGGATTCATCTATATTTAATTTATTATTTATGCAGTTAAGAAAGATAACTATTACATTTCTGTATATGTATAACAGGGAAGGCCATGGGTAAATATAACATTTATTATTTTGGGTTTATGTAAAGATTGTTTTAAGTTCACTTAAATTAAAAGTTGTTTTTTTTAAAGCCTAATAAATGTTGAAATTGGGAGCTTTCAGTTATACTGTAACGTCATTAATGTTTCATAGACACTTTAGTATCAGTGATACTGGCCTTCATTCATAAAAAGATGACAATACAACACATATTTAAAATATGCTGTCTTTAAATTGTTTATACATTCATTTGGAGAGTAACTGAAATTATTACAATATCAAAATATTAAAAACGTAAAATATTAAAAACTTGCGATTAATCGCGATTAATTACACAAAAAAAGTGCAATTAATTAGTTACTTTTTTTTAATCGATGCCCAGCACTAATAATAAATCATGAACAAGGTTAGTCTTGACTGACAACTCTACGACTCCGCTCACGTGAGCTCTGCGTGTCCGCCAAACCACTTCGAACAGAGTAATAATAATCAGTGCGACGGACTCGAGGAAGCGGCAGCATTGAGGGAAAGCTCTCAAAGAAGAAGGAGCGAAATAAAGCAAAATTACTGACCTCAGGGCTTCAAATGCAGGTCAGTTTCACCTGTAAAAGGCTACTGTGGTTTTGTCTTCTTTAGCGTAGCTAAGAATTCAATTGCTAGCAAATGTTAGCAGTAGCACCCCATTACTATCGTCATTCCACAAACTGTATGCTAAATTACATCATTAATATCTATTGTGAAGTTACAGTAGTGATTTAGCAGACAGATATTCACATAGATTTATACGATTTATACATGCAATAACATGTTCAGTATTGTGATTTTTCTATAAAGATATTGTCATGATGTATTTATTATTGTACTAATTTTGCCATTTAAGCTATTTAGAATTTTATATTTTTTATATATATATATATATATTATATTATATTATATTATATTATATTATATTATATTATATTATATTATATATATATATATATATATATATATATATATATATATATATATATATATATTGCATTAAATAATTTTGTTAAATGTTGGATATTTAAGACATCTTAAGATAAAACAACAGCACATTGTCCTAATGTGATACTTTGAATTTACCTAAAATAAATATTTATTCTGTGCAAACAAATTAAGGTTGTTTTTTTTTTTGCAACGTCTTCCTTACAGTAGACCTGCTGAAGAAGAAGTGACAGGTACAAGAAAAGTAGAAAAAAAAGAAAACACGGGAGAGATTCGAGACAGAGATATCAGGGTCATGAAAAGGAAAAGGGAAGTGGAAGGTGCAGTTCAAGAGATAATCTTTAATAATTTTTGCACAGCCTCAGTTTAAGGATTTAAACCATTTTTATGTGATGAAAATAGGGTTCTCCATGGTTCCAAAAAATTGTTGTGGGTGTATGGGATGGCCTGGATGGGTGTGACATTTCCCGGCCTGAAATTTTGTCCCAGTCCGGGCCTGGTGTGCTAGAATATGTTATTCATGCGTAAAAGGTGCAACAGGTGATCTGGGAAATGCTAACTTTAGCCTGCTAGCATTCTCTCTGGCTGCACAGCGTATGTGAACGCACTGGTGACATATGATGTCTACGTGAACAGGCTGCGCAGTGTTCACGTAGACGTAGTGAACACTTAACAATTATCTCTTAAAGGGTTAGTTCACCCAAAAATGAAAATTATGTCATTAATTACTCACCCTCATGTCTTTCGACACCCGTAAGACCTCCGTTCATATTCGGAACACAAATGAAGATATTTTAGTGTAAAGCTGATGGCTGAGAAAGGCTTCAGATAGGCCTCCATTGGCATTCAGTACATTTACACTCACAAGACCCATAAAAGGCACTTAAAACGTCGTTACAAAGTCCATCTCACCACAGTGACTCTACAATAATTGTACGATGCGACGACAATAGTTTTTGTGCGCAAAAAAAAAATCAAAATAACACCTTTATCCAACTTGTTCTTGTCTTCCGTGTGTGCCTCCACGACGCATGCGCGAGAATATGACGCAGATCCGGCGTTCGGACACATGACCCAGAAGCTATTTGTTTACAAGCAGAGGAAGACGCGCGTATCTAAGCTGTTGAATTCTACATTGATCGTGCTTTAGGTCTCTGCGTAGTGCTCAAAATGGGGCTAAAGTGTGCATTCCATGGATTCCCGAACCCCGGCGCTACGTCATATTCTCGCGCATGCGTCGTGGAGGCACACACGGAAGACAAGAACAAGTTGGATAAAGGTGTTATTTAGATTTTTTTTGCGCACAAACTATTGTCATCGCATCGTAAAATTATTGTAGAGTCACTGTGGTGAGATGGACTTTGTAACAACGTTTTAAGTGCCTTTCATGGGTCTTGGGAGTGTAAATGTACTGAATGCCAATGGAGGCCTATCTGAAGCCTTTCTCAGCATCAGCTTTACACTAAAATATCTTCATTTGTGTTCCGAATATGAACGGAGGTCTGACGGGTGTCGAACGACATGAGGGTGAGTAATTAATGACAGAATTTTCATTTTTGGGTGAAATAACCCTTAACATTAAGGTGCAGTGCCTCCGTTATTTCTTTGTAACTGGTACCATTTAGATGCTTTGTTATAAGGCACTGAGGCAGAGTAACATTACCTCTCCATGTAGTTTCAAAGGCTGAATCCGAAATCGCCCCCTATACCCTTAAATAGGGCAGTATTTGAGGGGACAGCCATTTGTAGTGGTGTCCGAAACCATAGTGGACGTTATTGAGTGCACTCATTCTATCCCATTTTGCACCGCAATAACAAGTGTACAGCCGATGAACACACAGCGCCTGTCCGAATTCGCCAGCCCTAATGGAAACGCACCTAATTCGCATTTGTATATAAACCTTTTTTGCTTCAGGTTTGGATGGAAACACAGCTAGTATGAACACACCTCTAGGAATACGACCATAGGTTTTCAGATTTGTTTTTAAATTGACTGTTGAGTGGAATACCTGTTGATTGGAGGCTAATGGTTGTAACTGGACTCTGGATGAGATTAGCTTTTGCTAGTTTAAGCAGTCCCGAGCAAACCAGCTTGTTTCCTCCCTCCACAGCCCAGAGATTGGCCTGAGCTCCAGCGAGAGACACGGCACCTGTACAGAGAAGCGCACACATCAGAACAGACCTGAAACCAGGTGGCAAGGAGACGGCTAACATGGCCTGATGATTTTATGACCAATATTGCTCTTCTGCTGTTGATATGACACAAAAAGTCATGAAAACTTTGATGTAAAACAGTCTGACCATATACACTTACAGAACTCTGTCCAAAACCTATGCATTTAAACAGATTAGCCGGGACATTTCTTAATATAACTCTGATTGTATTCGTCTGAAAGAAGAATGTCATATACACCTAGGATGACTTGAGGGTGAGTAAATCATGGGGTCATATTCATTTTGGGGTGAACTAACCCTTTAACTCTAAAACCACCAATCTCGGGTCAGACCTTCAGACTGTTCTGACTTCATGTGCAATATCTTTTCTAAATGATCTGACTTATGGTTGATAAAAATTCATATTTAATATCATAAAATTCCATAGACTTAGAGGCTGGCAGGCTCTGTAAGAACATACCTCGCAATGGGGAATAAGTGGTACCCCTGGGTCGTGCCCAAATTTGCCCCATAGACATACTATATGAAACGCATACACATTTTACCTACTATGGTAACTTGCATAGGGATTTTGTATTGAACATAACTCTGGATTACAATGTCATAGAGACATGGGGGTGGGCTCATTTTACAAGCACCCAATCAGTCTCTCAGGATAATCGTGAAGCCATTAAGCCACGCCCTGGCAACCATTTAGCCATTATAAAAGATCTAGAAGGATTTCTTTTTACAAAGAATTGTTAGAAATATTTTTGTAGGCTTTATTTGTTACCTGATCAAAACTTTTTTTTATTTTTAAAAACACATTAGTTACAGTGCTCTTTATTTTTTGGCACTCTTTCAGACTCTAGTATAAAGTGTGTGTTTTGTATTCAAGGAAGGAGAGGAATTACAGAAATTACAGTATGAAAAATTTGTAAATTAACCGGATAAATATTGGTTCTGTATATCGGTAATCGGGCACATAAACATGCAAATAATCGGTATCGGTTATGAAAAATCAATATTGGTTTCTCTCTAGTTTTAAGTCCTTATTGTCAATGTTAAAAACAGTTGCTTAATAACTGCTTAATATTTTAATAAAAAGTTAATTTGAAATATAAATCTTTTGTGACATCATACATTTTTACTTTACTTTAATCTTTACAGCTACATTTGACAAATTTAATGCATTAAATAGTAATTACTTTTTCAACAACAACAAAAAAAATAATACTGAACCCAAACTTTTTAAAAGTATGCTTAGGTTTTTTATGCAAAAACCTATTACAATATTACAAGACACCTTTAGATTTTTAATAAGAAATTCTCGTTGCCCTTTAATGTTTGAGGTTTATTATATACACTATATAGCTAGCTAAATAAACACTTCATGCTTCAGATATGTATTATGTGAATATTCATCACTTCTAGAGTTAAAAGAATGTGAAAATAAGAGTTTAATGTGTGTAAAAATGTGAGAAGCTAAGTGTATAAAGAAAGTGCTGTGCATACCGACAAATGCAGGGATGCTGATGTTCTGGCCGTAGTTGACCCTCATGATCGGGGCGATGACTTCGTCAATGAAGCGCTGGGAGACGCCCAATTCTAACAGAGATTCGGAAAGAGAGCGGCGGGTCATGTTGATAAATCCTGAACCCCCCAGAGAATGCAGCAGCTCTTCTACTGAACTGAAGGCATAGCCATGGGCCTGATATTTATAGATCCTAACAAGAGAAGGAGAGCAAAAGAGAGGAAGGAGAGGATGATGATGAAACAGTACATTTGTTAAATTCACTTATAACCATAAATATGTGTCGGGAGTGTGTCCACAACTACCCTATAAATGTTAAAAATCCACCCGCTCCTATTTTTTTTAATCCCCATTATTCATGAACAGTGTCTCAGAACAAGCCGCTTGCAGATTCTAGCTTTTGTGACGTCACATTGGAACTGGCCCCGCCCACGACTGCTGACAACTTCCACCCTGTTAGCATAGCTCCGCCCCTCAGTCAGCTGTACACAGTCCGCCATGTTGATCGCCTTGCCAGAGCATTTAACAGCAGCATTCAAGTAAGAAATGTGTTCTTATTAAAGCTACTAAAGTTATTCAGTCAAAAGTGATTTTCAGTTTTGTTGTTTGATTTATATTAACTGCAGATATAGCATTAGGTACTGAATATTACTCTGCTGTCACTTTAATACTCAGATCTAATATACACATGTGATTTCTTTCCCTGCTGTTTACGTTCACAGACATAACCGACTGTGTTTATGTGAACTATGTGTGTTTTTGACATACCCTTGTGTGTATCTGTATCTGATGTACAACAAGCAGAAATCTGCCCCATAGACAATAACTGCTGAAAGTGAACCGTTTCCTTCAAGTATTTTAAAGGGTTAGTTCACCCAAAAAGGAAAATTCTGTCATTAATTACTTACCCTCATATCGTTCGACACCCGTAAGACCTCCGTTCATCTTCAGAACACAAATGAAGATATTTTAGTTGAAATCCGATGGCTCAGAAAGGCCTCCATTGGCACAATACACGGTTCACTCTCAAGACCCTTAAAAGTTACTAAAGACGTCGTTACAAAGTCCATCTCACTACAGTGGTTCTAAAATAACTTTATGAATCTGCGAAAATAGTTTTGTGCGCAAAAAACCCTAAATAACGACTTATATAGTGATGACCGATTTCAAAACACGGCATCATGAAGCTTTGAAGCGTTATGAATCGGTGAGTCGATTCAGCGGTTTGGATCGCCAAATTTCAGCAGTTTGGCGGTTTGACACGCGATCCGAATCATGATCATGATAAAGTTATTTTACGACGCGAGAATATGACACCGATCCGGCGTTCGGACACATGACCCAGAAGCGATTTGTTTACAAGCAGAGGAAGACGTGCGTATCTAAGCTGATGAATTCTACATTGATCGTGCTTTAGGTCTCGGCGTAGTTCTCAAAATGGGGCTTAAGTGTGCATTTCATGGATTCCCGAACGCTGGCGCTACGTCATATTCTCGCGCATGCGTCGTGGAGGCACACACGGAAGACAAGAACAAGTTGGATAAAGGTGTTATTTAGATTTTTTTTTGGCGCACAAAAACTATTGTCGTCGCTTCGTAAAATGATTGTAGAGCCACTGTGGTGAGATGGACTTTGTAACGACGTTTTAAGTGCCTTTTATGGATCTTGGGAGTGTAAATGTACTGAATGCCAATGGAGGCCTATCTGAAGCCTTTCTCAGCATCAGCTTTACACTAAAATATCTTCATTTGTGTTCCGAATATGAACGGAGGTCTGACGGGTGTCGAACGACATGAGGGTGAGTAATTAATGACAGAATTTTCATTTTTGGGTGAACTAACCCTTTAAAACGAAATCGGAATTGAGAGGAAGAGAAACTAAAATTAACTGGATGGTCATATACCTTTTCACCGCTAGATGGGGGAAAATACCCCCAAAAAGTCAAAAAGTTTTTTAGTCAAAAACACCATAGACAAATTTTAGTCAAATTTTTATTGGCATATTTTGCAAAAATTAACATTTGGCAATATGGCTCTGTTCTAAATTCCCCATCCTTTTCATGAGCTCCATGAAAAGCCAAAACAGGGAACAGCAGCAGATTCTGGGGAAAACCTCCCATTTTTTTAACTGGGAGAGCAGCGAAATCCCCCATTTAATCACAGAGTATGCACCAATGACAACAGAATGACATTGATTAAGTTAAACACAGTTTAAGGAGGAGCTGGGTTGCAAAGCAGTTTGCAGCAGAAGCGTCCAAGCAGGCAGATTGAACTGAAGCTACGCTTAAGTAAGGCTTCTTGTTTGAGAGTTGCCAGTTGAGTGCATAATAATCGAATCAGCTGATATAGGCTGGGTTAGAATTTTTCTAATCAGCTGATAGTGGAGCTTGACTATGTGGCCTGCCTGAACTAACACAGAATGCTTGATTTTTGACGTTTTCAAGTAACAGTCGGTTATGTATTTCTTAAATTCTCAATTAATGCATTACAATTGAACTAAACTCAATAGATTTTAGTCGACTAAATCCACTGTACTCTAGTGCTCTAAACATGAATCAGCACGTGCACATATTAAATCACGTCTTCTTCAAATGAAAAATGTGCAAATAAGGACACTGATACAGCTGTACGTCTGATCATGAATGCGATGACAAGATGGATTATTTTGATACACAGATAATGTAGACTGACAATTCAAAGAATAATGGGCAAAAAAGTCCATTACTTTGTCTTTGTTCTTTCTGTTAAACGTAGTGTTCGTAAAAGTAGTGAAAATATTATTAAATCTTTTAAATGTTCTTCCGTGTTTCTCCCTCGTTTCTTGTCATAGGATTACATTTTCAAAACACATCAAGGTGCCCTCTGTGTTTTCTCCCCTCCGCTCATATTTTAATATTCACAGGGCTCTACACTAACATTTTTTCTTGAGGAGCACTTGTGCTCATAATTTAAAAACAATTAGGAGCACAGTTTAAATTTAGGAGCACTTTATGATCAATAACACGCATTCCAATTATAACTTTCCCATTACAGGACGATCTTTGTCCCTTTAAATTAATGTACGGGGGCATTTTTACCATTAAAAGAGCAATGTTTTCTGATCTTATTAAATGTATGCATCATCTTTCGTCAATTTCTTCAATTAAAATAGAAAAGCTGTTTTTAAAATGTTAATTTAAACAATAAATTCAGTTAGAGCAATAAGACACAACCAGACTGTTACCAATCTAATTAAATCAGCATCAAAAGATCAATCTTTGCACTGTAAATGGCACAGCAGCTCTATCTGAAGTGGCATTATACACATTTACATTGACTGTTTAATGCAGCTCATGGGTAAATAATGTTGTATGAATGTTTTATATATAAGTTTTTGAATTTAAAATAGGCTATGTACAAGTTAAACTTAAACTTAGTTAAAAGATTCATATTTTAAATCAAATAAAACAGCCAGTAGGGGGCGTCAAGTATATGTGCGAGTCGTTCATTCAATCGTTCAAACGCTGATTCATTCGATTAACTCGCGCAACAGTTCTGGTGTAGTTTTGATTTTGATGAAATAGACAGTATTGTGGCTAAAACGACGTTCCTTAAAGGGTAACTTCAGTGATTTAGCATTAAGCTTTGAATTTAAACTGGGTCATTTATGTAGTAGAAATGTGAAATTATTTTTGAATTTGGTGCCTTCTAGATCGAGAAAAGACTAAGTGTATTTTTGTCTCATGTGGATGAAAGACAACAACTCCCAGAATGCACTTGCTTCGCTACCCTACGAGGCCACTCCATACACCGTCGTTTTGATCTTCATAGTAATACAATCATTTTGTTCAGTTAGAGAATAAACACTACAATTAAAAACTGAGCGCGTGTTTTCAATAAAGTGTGAGTGAGCCGAGCGAAAGTCACGGCACAAACACAGCTGTCAGATTTCATTCCTCACGAAGAGCTGAGCAGAGCTGAGGTAACGTTAAGCGGCAGTCTGGCACGTTTTCAGATCGCATATGGAAGACAAACTATCACAGGAATTCATTGAAAAGTTGAAACACTCACTTTACTCTGCACCGCTCCGTTATTATGAATGTCCGTGCGGCCGCCTGTGTCTTACATTCTGTGCGTGAGATCTCTCCCCTATGGGCGGTTGATAACATGCGGAACAGCTCCATCTAGTGACTGTAGTCTTTAGCCTCTGGCCAAAAAATTCTCAGATGACGCAAAATGGCAATATTTGCGTCATCGGAGGAATTTTTCCAGAAATAAAATGCATAATTCTCTTGTCTCAGGTGGATATGAGGGGGGAAAGTACCATCATTTGAATATACTACCGGGTTCTACTGATACAAAGCCTAATGCTAAACCCAGGGCTCGACATTAAGCCGGTTCACACGCTTGTCCTTCGGACAAGTCAATCGGTCATTCACTTGTCCGAGTAAAACATTTGCTTGTCCGGATTTTTTTGTAAATATAATCTATTCTGAAGCAATATTCTCACCAGTGTTCAATCAGCTTTGACATATTTAAATATGCCTATTTGTCATATTTGTACCTTTTATAAAGGGCATTTTTCCATAATCTTATTAAATATAGGATATGCTTCAGCTTTCCTTTTATATTCTTAAATTTGATCTATAAATTAAATTAGAATAAGACACTATAGGGCTGTTACCAATCAAATTAAATCATTTACACTGAAAAATTACAACTGCATTAAATAATGTTATGAGATTATTTTAAGTATTTTTGAATATACAAATAAGAAATGTTGGAAAGATGAAACTAAACCACCAGTAGGTGGCAGCAGGTGACCGTCTGAATGAGCGATTCATTGAGTCGATTTGTTCAAACGACTGATTCATTCAAGAATTTGGCGGTCGCTTACGAATATGTAATTGAATCTTTGATTCAACCGATTCATTCAAACGCTGAATCATTCACTAACACACACTGTTACTGTGAGATGCGTTACGGTTCTGCTGTGATATTTGTTTAGAACTATTTTCGCTGCTGAAATAGAACAAAAACAGTCCATATTGCATCTAAAATGTAAGTGACTTAATGTTAAATAATTGTTTATGGAACTGGCGTATGAAATCAGTGTCATTTTCAGTCGTGATGTTATTCAGGAAAACAACACTCTTGTTAGTGTAATGTTGCTTAACAGTATCATATGTTATAAATATAAAAACTGCACAATTTTAACCGTGTATGTTAACTGAGTTTCTGTGTGTGAGCGGCGCTCATTTGTTTTCGATTTTCTCCTCGAGAGGCTGCGCGAGCCTCAACAGCTCAACCTTGTCAGTTCGTTTCATATTATCCACTTTCGATCTCCACTTACACTGAATGCAGAATCATTATTGCACTTTGGTGATTCCCTAGTTATTTTTTGCTTTGACGTTTTAACCAGGATACTTGTCCGTCGGGCAAGTAAAATTATTTTTCACTTGCCCCTTCAAAAAATCCACTTGTCCCGGACAAGCGTTAATGTCGAGCCCTGCTAAACCACTGAAGTGACCCTTTAATATTAGCTTGTCTATTGGACTTATGTACAAGATTAGTATCACATTTGCAATCATGCCAATACTCTGAGCAATAGCAGTCCGTAACTTTAGGAGCTCTGGCACAGAACTGCGTGCGTCTTGCGGAAGAACATTGCAGCCGGATCTACTTCTCTCTGTTTGTGTCTATGGCGAGTCACGCAGGGACTGTGCTCCTCCGCAGCGCTGTGACCCGAGCTGGATAGTCAGAATATAAACACTTATTATATGTGTACCGTAGTGATTCAGGGTAAGATAAAAACACGGTTTGGAAAATGGATTCATTATGTACTCACTCATATATACATCTAGTCATTTTTAAACACAATAAAAGTTATGGACTGCAGCTGATAAAGATTAAATCAAGAACTGATACAGGGGCGTTTTTAAATGATTTTTTATTAATACATTTTTGGTGGCATTTTTGCCCCAATCCCCCAAATTAAAGCTACACTGTGTGATATTTTCCCCCATCTAGTGGTGAAAAGGTATATGACCATCCGGTGAATATTAGTTTCTCTTCCTCTCAATTCCGATTTCGTTTGAACTCCTATGGTGGCCGATTTAGTCCAAGATTAATATGGCTTCCAGTTCGACCTCGTCCACATTCGACACGGTGCCATCGAGTGTTAAACGCGAAAGGCAAAGCTTGAATTCACGGGTATGTCCCTCTTTGGCTGATGTACTTTCAAGATGGAGGGGCAACATGGCGACCCGCATTCGAACCCCTTACCCGTATGTATTTTCAATGACATATTATAAACTTACGAGAATACTTAATTTCTTGAAAGAAGTAAATATACATTAATGAGCACATATAATTTTGAAAGAACTAAGTGTTTTTAGCAAAGAATAAACTAAAAAAGTTACACAGTGTAGCTTTAACAAGTATTTCTAGTTAATTTTAACTTGGCTGCAAAGAAACATCAGCGCGAGGCGTCTGGTAAGTGTGTGTGGCTGCGTCACACCCGTTTCACCTGGTAAACAATCTGTGAAGTGTAGTCCGTCGCACACACTTGCACTTGACAGAAGGCATGAAAAGCAGTTGATTGCAGCACGAAACGTAACAATTGCTCAGTCAGTGTTGATGCACTTTGGCAGTTGTAGTTTTTTTCCCCGATTGTATTATACATTTATTCATGAGAATGGATCGGGTTACTCGCACCTGTGCGCCTAAATATTTTTTCGCAGTCGCATGCAGTAATTTTCAGGCGCAAATGCGCCCGAAATGGTCGCTATGTAGAGCCCTGATTCATGTCTGTATAATGAATGTGTTGTAGGCAGGGCCTGAAATTAACACCCGACCACATGCCAAATTTGAATGAATTTTGCAATTGGCGGGTAACACTGTCAACCTACCTGCCACATTGGCAGGACGCGACTACGTTCATGCCTTCGGAAAGAAGAGGAGGCCCTTCTCTGACTACGTTTGGATGTGCAAGTATTAAACTGTTGGTGAGATGGGACGAGATAATGCAACGCTGACGTAGGCTACAGTACAATGGCAGTTGCACAGATGTGTGTGCGTCGTGTGCGTGTTAGGAATTGGGAAGCGGTGAGAAAATGTCCGGTGCGCGGTAACTTTACCAGTAATAATAGTATTAATTCGGTTCTGTTTAACCGTTCCTGAACGTGACTAAATCAGCCATCAACACAGCCGTATACGAGCTGCGGTAGGTCTATAGGGAGGACATCAATGAATAAAAAGATTTTAAAAAATATATATTATAAGAGTTATTATTACTTATATTGATTTCGCTAATAACTTGACAGCACTCAAATGTGTATTCTTACAACAATGTTTGTTCAAAGGGGGTTTTTGAACGGGCAAGTGAAAGAGTTTTACTAACAAAAAACTAGGGAATCAACAAAATGCAAGAATGATTCTGCATTAATTTAGCGTAAGTGGCGATCGATAGTGGATAATAATATATACCCTAATGTTTAATAAACTGACGGCAACAATGTTGCGCTGTAGATGCTCGCACAGCCTCTCGGGGAGAAATCAATGTTACTGAATGATTCAGCGATTTGAATGAATCGTTGAATCAGCCGTTTGAACGAATCAACTCAGTGACTCACCCATTAAAACGGTCACCTGCTGCCACCTACTGGTGGTTTACTTTCATGTTTAAACATTCTTTCCAACTTTTCTTATTTGTATATTCAAAAATATTTAAAACAATCTCATAAAATGTTTTAATACAGTTGTAATTTATCAGTGTAAATGATTTACTTTGATTGGTAACAGCCCTACAGTGTCTTATTATTCTAATTAAATTTATAGATCAAATTTAAGAATATAAACTGAAAGCTGAAGCATAGCCTATATTTAATAAGATTATGGGAAAAAATGCCCTTTATAAAAGGTAAAAATATCAAAGATATGCATATTTAAATATGTCAAAGCTGATTGAACACTGTTGAGAATATTTCTTCAGAATAAATTATATTTACAACACACACACACACACACACACACACACAAATCCAGACAAGCTTAATGAATAGGCTTAATGTCAATGAGAAAAAAAAATTGGCAGGTAAAAAGTCACTGTGGCAGGTGGTCAAAAAAGTTAATTTCAGGCCGTGGTTGTAGGTCTGTGTTTATTGGTTGTTGTCTCCGCCTTTTCAGCTCTGAGGTGTGAATGGCCAGGCTAAAACAGAGGGGGTTTCATGACTCTTTGAAATGCATCAGCCCACCAAAACCCCATACCGCTATTCAGTGGCAGGTGGTATTTATAATATAAGGGCATGGGACCTTCTCACTCTAAAAGGCATGAATTGGGGGAAAAATACTATGGGAATCAATGGGTGCTTGGTTAGAGACATTCTTCAAAATATCTTCTTTTGTGTTCAGCAGAAGAAAGAAACTCAGAGTTTGAAACAACTTGAGGGTGAGTACGTGATGACAGAATTTCAATTTTTGGGTGAACTATCCCTTTAAATTGTGTACTTAAAGGGTTAGTTCACCCAAAAATGAAAATTCTGTCATTAATTACTCACCCTCATGCCGTTCGACACCCGTAAGACCTCCGTTCATATTCGGAACACAAATGAAGATATTTTTGTTGAAAGCTGATGCTGAGAAAGGCTTCAGATAGGCCTCCATTGGCATTCAGTACATTTACACTCCCAAGATCCATAAAAGGCACTTAAAACGTTGTTACAAAGTCCATCTCACCACAGTGACTCTACAATAATTGTACGATGCGACGACAATAGTTTTTGTGCGCAAAAAAAAAATCTAAATAACACCTTTATCCAACTTGTTCTTGTCTTCCGTGTGTGCCTCCACGACGCATGCGCGAGAATATGACGTAGCGCTGGGGTTTGGGAATCCATGAAATACACACTTAAGCCCCATTTTGAGAACTACGCCGAGACCTAAAGCACGATCAATGTAGAATTCAACAGCTTAGATACGCACGTCTTCCTCTGCTTGTAAACAAATCGCTTCTGGGTCATGTGTCCGAACGCCGGATCTGCGTCATATTCTCGTGCATGCGTCGTGGAGGCACACGCGGAAGACAAGAACAAGTTGGATAAAGGCGTTATTTAGATTTTTTTTTTGGGCACAAAAACTATTGTCGTCGCATCTTAAAATTATTGTGGACCCACTGTGGTGAGATTGACTTTGTAACGACGTTTTAAGTGCCTTTTATGGATCTTGTGAGTGTAAATGTACTGAATGCCAATGGAGGCCTATCTGAAGCCTTTCTCAGCATCAGCTTTACACTAAAATATCTTCATTTGTGTTCCGAATATGAACGGAGGTCTGACGGGTGTCGAACGACATGAGGGTGAGTAATTAATGACAGAATTTTCATTTTTGGGTGAACTAACCCTTTAATTATAAGCGTCAGCTAATTTAAAAGATTATAAAGTGATGTCTGAATTGGTTTCGATTGTCCTCACCTCATAAACTTCTCCATGATCTCCTCCACCCACATCTGCAGGCGGATGAAGCTGATCCCATAGCGCCACCACAAGCGAAACAAATCCAGCAGGTACCAGTCAGTCTCCTCCAGAATGAACTCCTCTCCACTGAACACTGCCGTTTTCCCAGCCACACTCTTACGGTACTTCAGCCCTGTGGAGGGGGAACATGAGAAGAACAGGCTCACACTTTATATAATGCGTCTTTAATTGTACTTACATAAAAAAGGTTAAGTGCAGAGTGTACTTATTGGGTCACTCATTTATAAAACGAACGTATGACAGAAAACTGTGTACGGCCGTTTTCACGCAGAACTTGGCATTTATCAATATAGACGCGAGCAGCGGCTATGATCAAACCTCATGTCAGGTGTCACATGTACCAAGTTTTTGAGTTAGCGTGCAGAATAGCAAATCAGGCGGAGAATTGTAATGAGATCATTGAGATTATTTTCCTGACTGACAACCAAAGCTCATTAGTCGACCGTTAGCCATTAAGATTAGAATGTCAGATTAAATTAGCTTTACATAGCAGCATAAACAACAGAACATGAGGATTCACACACATCGCTTCTGTGAATGGAGAAAAACAGAATGAAATTAACTATATAAAGGATTAAAATGACGTAGTGCCACAATTGGAGTAGAGTTTGAAGCCCAAACAAAGGCTGCGTTCACACTGCAGGCTGAAACGACCCAATTCCGATTTTTTTGCCCTTATGCGACCTGTATCTGATCTTTTCATGACAGTCTGAACGACACAGATCCGATCTTTTCAAATGCGACCCAGGCCACTTGGGTATGTGGTCCAAATCCGATACAGATCCGATCTTTTCAAATGCGACCCAGGCCACTTGGGTATGTGGTCCAAATCCGATACATATCCGATCTTTTGAAATGCGTCTTCAGTCTGAACTGCCAGGTCACATGTATCCGACCCGCACGTCGTTGATACGCGACAAACGTCATCATTGTAACTCCCGTTCCTTACTCCAGTCCAGTGGTGGCGGTAATGCACAAGAAATAGTTGCTAACCGCCAATAAAAGAAGAAGTACGCACCTGTTGCTAGCCAATACACTCCAACTCCAACGCGTTTCTGCACTGTTATGGGCCGCCGCAGACGTGTCTCTTCCCGTGACAAAGTTAGTTGAAGGCGCTCGCAAACATAATTGACGGTGGATCTGGTCATTCTGAAGTTACTGACGAATTGGGTATCAGTAAAGCCACTCACATCAGTCTCCCACCATATTTCTACCCCATATTTCTCTGTACCGACGTTGCTACCACTGCTCCACAAAACGCCATGGCCAAAAACCTTGCTCTCCTCCTCTTTTTTAATTTTCTTCTTAACATGAGAAGGTTGTAATGGTGCTGGCTCCGTTGCGAAAATAACTTTAATAAAGCTAAACGAACTCCAATGCTGACACCCATATTTGGCTACTTCCGTAAACAACAAGTGACGTCGTTGACCGTTGAGTACTCTTCTGCGCATGCGGGTCACTTCTGGGTCATTTCACGTTCACACAGGAGATCACAAAAGGTCGCATTTAATTGGAAATGTGAACGGCCTTGCAAAAAAATCGCATTTTTTCAAAAAATCGGAATTGAGCATTAAGCCCTGCAGTGTGAACGCAGCCAAAGTGCATCCATCCATCATAAAAGCAATCCATACGACTCCAGTGGGTTAATAAAGGCCTTGTGAAGCGAAGTAACGCGTTTTTGTGAGAAAAATATCCATATATATATATATATAAAACTTTATAAACTTTATTCACTGGCTTCCAGTTACATCCGTACACAAGTCTAGTTCTGGCAGAAGAGTGACCTCTGACCCGACGCATGATGTAGGATGTAGGAGTAGCGTAAACTCAGGTGAGAGTAGACGCCTCTCGCGGTTCAAACAAATAGGGCTGGGAAATAAACTCAAGCTCCTCCAACATTTCTCTTGAAAACTTCTCGTTTTATTCATGACAGGTGTTTTGTTTTGCTCTATACTCTGTGCTTCAGCGTTCATCAACTCATCATGCGTCGGGTCAGAGGTCACTCTTCCACCGGAACTAGACTCGTGTACGGACGTTACTGTAAAACAGTGGTTATAATATATATATATGGATATTTTCTTTTACAAAAACTACAAAAAGCCGTGTGGAGCACTTTTATGATGTGGTTCAATGGGGGTATGATTTTTGGACTTCAAAATCTCAGGCATCATTCACTGCCATTATAAAGCTCGGACGAGCCAGGATATTTTTTTATATAACCGATTGTGTTTGGCAGAAAGAAGAAACTAATATATACACCTAGGATGGCTTGAGGGTGAGTAAATTATGGGATAATTTTCATTTTTGGGTGAACTATTCCTTTAAGACAAAACAAATAATTTAAATACATTAAAATAAATAATTTAAAAGTGGGACAGAATTTATAAAAACAAACCCTTTGCTCAGAGTATGAGCAACTGATGTAGTGTTTTACATGAGTGGATGGATGGATAGACGGATGATGATAGATAGATATCTCAGGAGGACTAATTCAGTCACTAATTCTGGAGGATAGATAGATAGATAGATAGATAGATAGATAGATAGATAGATAGATAGATAGATAGATAGATAGATAGATAGATAGATAGATAGATAGATAGATAGATAGATAGATAGATAGATAGATAGATAGATAGATAGATGGATGATAGATAGACGGATGATAGATAGATAGATAGATAGATAGATAGATAGATAGATAGATAGATAGATAGATAGATAGATAGATAGATAGATGGATAGATGGATAGATGGATAGATAGATATCTCAGGAGGACCAATTCAGTCAGTAATTCTGGAAGACTAATTTGATGGATGGATGGATAGATAGACAGAAGAACAGACAGACAGACAGACAGACAGACAGACAGACAGACAGACAGACAGACAGACAGACAGATAGATAGATAGATAGATAGATAGATAGATAGATAGATAGATAGATAGATAGATAGATAGATAGATAGATAGATAGATAGATAGATATAGATAGATAGATAGATAGATAGATAGATAGATAGATAGATAGATAGATAGATAGATAGATAGATAGACAGACAGACAGACATCTCAATAGGACCAATTCAGTCACTAATTCTGGAAGACTAATTTGATGGATGGATAGACAGACAGACAGACAGACAGATAGATAGATATCTCAGGAGGACCAATTCAGTCAGTAATTCTGGAAGACTAATTTGATGGATAGATAGATAGATAGATAGATAGATAGACAGAAGAACAGACAGACAGACAGACAGACAGACAGACAGACAGACAGACAGACAGACAGACAGACAGACAGATATCTCAGTAGGACCAATTCAGTCACTAATTCTGGAAGACTAATTTGATGGATGGACGGACGGACGGACGAACGGACGGACGGACGGACAGACAGACAGACAGACAGACAGACAGATAGATCTCAGGAGGACTAACTCAGTCACTAATTCTGCGTTTCAGGAATATGTCTATAACTAACCCAGTTGCTGGACAAAGTCCTGCATGTGCAGGTTGAGGGAGTGAATGATGGATCCACCGGACTCGTAGTCTTGGTTGTTGACGGTGACCGTAGCCAGACGGCCACCGACTGAGCCCTTCTCAAACACATCAATCCTCACCTCAGGCCCGAAGTGTTGCCTGAGGAAATGAGCGGTGGCGGTCCCTCCGATCCCGGCTCCGACAACAGCTGCGAACACAACACGAGCGGCGCGTCATCGCTTATTTACAATGCCCTTATTATTCATTTCATTCACTTTTGGCCTACCTATTTTAGAGGGCGGGGCACCATCGAGTTTTGTGAAATCCGAATCCGCCAAAACATGCACAAAAGAAAGAAGAAAAAACAGACACTGATTCATGTTTGTTTATACCCGAGACTGTTCAATGAACAGAGGATGCACGTGCACTCAAGCTAAATGAGCACGAGCCTTTATCCATTTCTCCTCAGCTCTCGCCGATTGTAATAGAAAGGAAAACAACGGAATCGACGCGCAAAATATCTGATAATTGTGATAAATGTTGCTTAAAAGCTATATGAATTTCATATCTGCTCGCAGGCAGCGGCTGTCTGTCAGATACTGTCCGCCGGTAGCAACAAGAGCGCGTGACCTTTCATGCGCACGCTTCTGGCCAATCAGAGCAAGAGATGCTCTCATCTGACCAATCAGAGCGATTGAAATGTTGGAGTAGGAGAAACCTTCCTTCTTCCGGCATGCGTTGAAGAATAAATATGGAACGACTTCTTCTTGATTTATTTATTAGGGCCCAAGCCCTGAAAGGGCGCAGAGCCCTATTGTTCTTCCTCTGTTTCTTATTATTATTATTATTATTATTATTATTATTATTATTATTTTATCGACTTCTCGGGCACTTTTGGGGCCCTTACCATGCTCAAAAACTCTTGAAACTTTGCACACACATCGGAATGCGCGGCCATCAGAGCCGGGCTGAAGCTGGTACCCGGGCGTGGCAGGGGGGCTCGACAGCGCCCCCTAAAGTGGGGTCTGAAAACTTGGTCTATATATCAAACACACTTGCACGTACATGTATGAAACTCGGTACACATATAGACCTCATCGGGCCAAACAACTTTCGTGCTCTAAGTTACGTGTCAGCCCAACAGGAAGTGAGCTAATATGGGTTGTTCTGAAAACACATGCTCTGGAATTTAATATACTCCTCCGAGGCCATTGTTTCAATCAGTGCCAAACTCGGTCAGCATGAAGTCAAGACACAGAGGATGCTAAATTGCGAACGGATTTTTGATATCTTAAACAGTTTGGCCGTGGCGAAGCAACGAATTTATGGCGAGAAAAGGTAAACAGGAAGTGTGTAATAACTTGTGCAAACATTGACTGGTTTGGATGAAACTTCAGCTGTGTGTTCGTTGTAAGAGGCCGATCACATGGATATGACTTTTGTGAGTCAAAGTTATAGCGCCACCAACTGGCAGCAGGAAGTGTGTCACTTTCAAAAATGCTTTGAATCACCATCTTATTTTCACACGATTGACTTCAAACTTCATCAGTATAATGTGAAAACATGACAGATAGAGACATATGAATGAATTCCTGATATTTCAAATAATGTTGCCGTGGCCACATGTCAAAGTTTAATAATGTTTTTGGCTGTTTGTGTGCCCTCCCCTCTATCACCAAAAGGGGGCAGTGTTGTATTATTTTTGAAACTCCCTTTCTCTCTCTCTCTCTCTCTCTGTGCTTGCTTATGTGATTTATGAGGACACAAATGTGTATGATGACATGGGTATTGGTATTACAACGTAGTGGTTAATGTGGACATGAACTATGACACTATATCACTACAGGACTCATTTTCTAAATCACATTTGAGTTACAATTCTTATCATCTGACAGCCGTGATTTCATGTACTCATTCAGACAGAACTCTTTTTTTAAAACAGAGGAGTGTGAGTGTGTTTTCTATACATGTGCTTTACAGAAGGTCATGTGCTGTGTTTGCAAAGATCACTTTTGACACATTTGTCTTTAAATTCATTATTTACTGACATAGTTCAAATTTATTTTTAAAAAAAATTCACATTATTTTCTACAAGTGTCTGTTTATAAGTGTCTTTTTTTCACAGAAAGTTTTTGTTTGAACGTGAATATTTGTATAATTCAGGGTCTGAGTTTTTACGTTCTCCTCGTAGGTGATTTATTCAATCTCCACCAAACTCGGTCAACGTGAAACGGAAGCTTAACGCATTAAAAATATTTAACGCAAATAACACAGCGTCCGTTTTTATATCCATTTTTGCTTAGCGTTACATGATCACGCTCCTATTCATGTACATGCTTCCAAGCGCGACAAGACACAAGAGAGCGCGCTGTATGCCAGTGTCCTGTCTGTGTGTGTGTTAGTGTCCTGTCTGTGTGTGTGTGTGTGTGTGTGTGTGTGTGTGTGTGTGTGTGTGTGTGTGTGTGTGTGTGTCCTGTCTGTGTGTGTGTGTATGTGTATGTGTGTGTGTCAGTGTCCTGTCTGTGTGGATGCGTCTCATGTCAGCTATTCAAGGGACACTGACACACACACACACACACACACACACACACACACACACACACACACACACACACTCGATGCATAGATAGACTCGCGTCAGTTTCATGCTCACATCGAGTTCTCTTTTGCCTAGGGTTGCCAACTCTCACGCATTTGGCGTGACACTCACGCTTTAAGGCTCTGTCTCACGCTCTCACGCTGCCCAACTTAATCTCACGCCAAATTGCCAAACCTGCTTTTGATATTAAACAATGTCTAAGCTTTTACATTTTTTTAAAGTTTTAATGCGAAATTCAAACAATAAATAGCGTTTTGGCGCTAATATGGCATAACAGTTAAAGCCAGAGTGTTGAAAAACCATTCGGAGTTGCGACATGCTCTATCATCTCCCGGCGGCGCGCGCAGTCGTGCTTCACAGAAATCTCAATACTTCTAGCGCTGTGTCAATACATTTGAATGGCTTGATACACAACAGCTCCACTTTACAGGGGTTTGCAGCAAGTTTTGGTAAACAGTACAGCATAGTGTGCATTGATTATTACATCAACCATACAGGATCGTTTTATAATGGAGAGTAATGCAACAATGTTAACATTAATGTTAATGTTTTTTATTGTACTTAGCCTTCAGGTATTCCATACTAATTGGTCATACTCATACTAATTGATGGTCAAATGTGACCATACACCTTAACTATTTTTCAATTAAATAAATGTTCTATATTTTAGTTCAATAATATTTATTGAATATTTTGAGGAGATCTTTTGGTACTAATACTAGTTGTGCAATATTTATTGTCAATAATGACCACTTAAAATATTTTTCTTCTAATATTTGTATTATTTATATTACAATTAGTATAGTAATAAGGTTAAATTAGAGAATTATTTTTCAAAGAGGCAAATTAGAGTCATTTTGTGGAGTCAGCCTGTCATTAATGTTCATCAAAGAACAACGGGAACAGAGAAAATTGTAGCTTTAATGATGATTCATCTATATTTCATTTATTATTTATACAGTTAAGGAAGGTTTGATAACTATTACATTTCTGTATAACAGGGAAGGCCATGGGTAAATATAACATTTATTATTTTCATTTATTATTTATTTATTCCATTTATTATCATTTATTATTACTATACTCTCCTTGAAGTTTACTTCCCGCTACTTTTTCCCTCTTCCTCCCAACCGCGCGGCTGCAACTGTCTTCTTCTTCTTCGATAGTAGCCTAAGCCAGTGTTTCCCAACCTTTTTTCAGTCATTTTATCATACGTTACGCTAGGGGTGTAACGGTACAGATTGCTCACGGTTCGGTTTGTATCACGGTTTAAGGTTCACCGTTTCGGTACGGTTCAGTATTTGCTATGTTCAGGGAAAAAAGGACTAAATAAAACAAAAGAAAATAATAAGAACAAATCATTTAAATACAAGCAGCAGCACAAATAAATACTATTGAGCAAAGATACTAATAAAATAAACTATGCTTTTCAGGTTTTTCAGGTACGTCTAACATTAGTTTTCAGGTAGGCCTACAGAAATTGATCAAATGTAAAATAACATTGCATATATGACTGTATAAATTAAAGATTAATCCTATTAAACTTACAAAAGTTATTCAATCAAGAGCAGTGAGTGATGCCCTTGTCTTTTGTTTGACATTAAACAGACAGCAGTAAAGGCTACTGCCCCTTTAAGACCTCGGATATGCGTTGTCTTTTCTGGACTGTATAAAGCTTACTTAAGCCATATACAGACTATGTCTGCTAGAATACTCATCAATATGTTGACATACTTTTTGCGTGAGTTTGTCCATTCAAGAGCAAGACTTGAAAGAGAACTCAATATTTGCGCGCTGAGAGACGTGTGCGCGCTCTCGGATGAGTGCACGGAAAATTTTCTCACAGTGCGCGCGACTTCTCATTCGCGTCTTCTGGCACTAAACCAGATAGTTGCGTGTTCTGAGTTAACACAATCAGAACGTAAAAATACGGGATATTTTACGGGAAAATACTAAAACGGGAAGACAGCGGGAAAAGAGCTAAAATACGTGAGAAACCCGGAAAAAACGGGAGGGTTGACAGCTATGGTGTGTGTGTGTGTGTGTGTGTGTGCGATATGTAGGCTTAGGGGTAGTGTAGGGGGATAGAATGTACAGTTTGTACAGTATACAAACCATTAAGTCTATGGAATGCCATCTGCCTGTCTTTCCCCTTCCCCCTCTCTATCTGTGTGTGTGTGTGTGGGGGGGGGGGTCTCTCTCTCACCCTGTGAGTTTGTGTGTGCCTTTCTCTCAGTCCTTCCCCTCCCCCTCACTCTCACTCTATCATTGTGTGTGTGTGTGTGTGTGTGTGTGTGTGTGTGTGTGTGTGTGTGTGTGTGTGTGTGTGTGTGTGTGTGTGTGTGTGTGTGTGTGTGTGTGACTTTCTCTCTTGATCATAATTTAACCCTTTCATATAGGCTATCACAAATAACTATCACTTGAAATAAAAACGTCATGTGATGTGTTTGCCAAGATCACGTATGATGATGCACATGTCTTTAAATTAATTATTTACTGATATAATATAAATGTATTAAAACATAAATTTCACATGATTTTATAAAAGTGGCTATTTATAATAAACTTCCATAAAATGTAGACACGCATCTTACTCTTACCTGACACTGATATTAAAATCATCTTTGCAGTTTCTGTGATTTGGCTCCATTTATACATTTTTTATTAAAAAATTTTTATTGGACCACCCATATTGAAATTAAAGCATGTTTTATGGTGCATAAGATTGGTGCACAAATGGTAGCTAAGGTAGCTCAAAAACACATGAAGAGAAGTGTTAGAATAAAACAACATCAGCATTCGAATGGTATTCTGAACTCATTCCAATTTGACCTTTGACATAATCTGACATGAAATTCATATAAATTTAATTGATCTCATAGATGTGGCTGTTGTGGTTTGTGGTCATAGCAGCACCAACAGCTGCAGTTAATGTGGTGAATTCAGATGACTTTGACATAGTCCTTTTATGTTTTCCCATTTTAAATGCCTATTGCCTGCCGTGCACAGTTAAACTGATGCCACCGGGGTGGCGGTGCCACCGGCTTGGGCCCGTCATCGCTGCTCGCAGCTTTAATTTTATTTAATTTTAATGTTTTTATTGCAATATTAACAAACAGAAAAAGTCGATACATACAATAAATATAAAAAAATCTTTCAAAACAAAATGGAAATTAATCTATTGTACAATAATCATAAAAAAGAAAAAAAAGAAAAAAGATTAGTTTTTTGTTGAAAGTTAAAAGATGCCATAAGCGACGGAGAGACCGTCCAGATATATTTATATGTTTATGTTTATATCCAGATATATAAACAAATACAATACACAAGTTATAACAAAAAACTACAGAATACGAACAAAAAACGAAAACAACAACAAAAAACAACTGCGTGAAATAATATAAATTAAACATATTGATAGATTATGAGAATTACATGACACTGAAAAAAGGAAAATAATTGTAAACAGATAATTTTTTATGACTTTTTTTGTTCTCAGATAATTTATTTTAAAGAAGGTATTTTTTCAAGTTCTTTCACAAAAATAAGAAAGAGAGGCTTAGCATTAGACACTTAGATTTATGAATTTGGAATTTAGCGAATAACAAGATCAGAATAATTACAACAACAAAAAAAATACCTTTTTTAGATCATAATCAACAAAGCCCAGTATCACATCCTTCCAATACAACACACATTCTTTATAAATTGAATTCCTAATAAATCCTAATACATCTCGCCAAAACATTTTAGTAAAGGGAAAATGACAAAAAAAGATGAACTTCAGTTTCCTCAGAGTTGTCACAGAAAGAGCAACTGGAGGGAATCTCCTTTTTGAACTTGTTTAGGTAGTGACTGGCAGGGTAACACTTGAGTAATTTAAAAAAGAAATCTCTATTACTTTATTTGTAAAAAAAAAAAAAAAGCATCCACACTTTTTTCTAACAGATATCAGCAACTGTATTATTCCAGTAAGCGGTCACAGGTAATGAAATAGTGAATTATTATCATTTTTATTGGGTGAAGCAAAACACAATTTGCCAACAGGAGCACTGACCAAACTCAGAGAAGCTGGAAATAGAGATTATATTGGCGATATTGGACACCGCTGCAGTCATGCCATGTCGTAATTACGGGATTTCCACTTGTAAAAAGTGTTCAAGTCCTCGAAAGACACATATCTGGGAATTTTCTGAGAGCTCCGACTTTATATAAATGATGCACTTCAAAAATATTTAATATTTTACCTGCAGTATAATGCCTTAAAAATGGAAAGCACAAGAGAACTACATTTTAAAATAAAAACAATGAGTTTTATTAAAATTATATTATAAATTGAATATAATTTTAATAAAACTCAATGTTTTTATTTTTAAATGTAGTTCTCTTGTGCTTTCATATATATATATAGGGCTGTCAAAAGATTAATCGCGATTAATCACATCCAAAATAAAAGTTTACATAATATATGTGTGTGTACTCTGTTAATTATTATTTATATATAAATACACACACATTCATGTATATATTTAAGAAACATTTGCATGTATATACATTTATATAATCTATAATATATATAAATATAAATGTTTTATATATGAAAATAATTTTTTTTCCTTAAATATATACATGAATGTGTGTGTATTTATATATAAATAATAATTAACAGAGTACACACACATATATTATGTAAACACAAACTTTTATTTTGGATGCGATTAATCGCAATTAATCTTTTGACAGCCCTAATATATATATATTGTGTATAACATATTAAACATTAAATAATTAAATTAAACACATACAATTCTGGTAGAGAAATTATTGTTATTATTATTATTATTATTATTATTATTATTATTATTATTATTATTATTATTATTATTATTATTATTATTATTATTTAAAATTAACTATTTTTCTAAAGTGCCGTCAGCTGGAGTGTTTGTTATTAGATAATTCTGGGTCAGAGAGAAATTCCCTTTTTGCCACTTGGTTTGTTTGGAGGATATGTGTTTTTTTTCTTGGCTGATTCCCCAAACAATATTTATGCTCAAAATTAAGAGGGATTTTCTTAGAAAATCACAACGACCAGTGCCAGGAACTTGATACAGGATTTCATTTGACTTGATAGATGACCAGGAAATGTCCCTTATGATGTGGACACACAGTCGGCCTACCCCGAAAGGTTACAATAGATTTCAATATACAGTTTATTTGATATTCATACAGTTATTGATTTGTACTATTTGTGACATTTCAAAGATTTCTCAAAATACTACAATACATACAGACGAAATATTGGCTATACTCATTCCAGTCATTCACTGGGAAAAATTACTCTTTGGGGTTGTAATTGTAACAACAAAAAAATCTACATTTTCAACACATACATTTATGTTTGATACTTTACTTAATAGAGTAACTTAATTAACATAATGTTGTAGTAAACACATGTTTTTTTTTTTTTACAATTAAATGGTGTGTGTATTATCTTGAGTATAGGCTTTTTAGATGTGTGCCTTTTCAAGATACTTTTTAAGTAAAATTTATTTAAAAGACTAAACAATTGGATTTGGCTGTTACAAAAACACAAATGTTCATGACAGACGCCATTTTGATGGGTGACAGGACTGGATTTGCACTGCTGGCAACCCAACGACACTAAAAAAGGTAAGAATGACATTAAATATGAACTGTTTAATGGTTTGATGCTTTAAATATAGATAGATATGCAATGATAAAGCTAAATGTTTGTATTATTGACTTAAAATTGCCTTGAATTACATGGCTTGGCTAACGATTTCTCTGACTGGAGCTAAAACGAAACTGTTGAATAAAGTTGTTATTTTTGTTTGTTTTTGCACATAAAGTGTGTTCTCATTGCTTCATAAAATTAACGTTGAACCACTGAGTCACATGGACTATTTTGACAACGTATATATATATATATATATATATATATATATATATATATATATATATTTTTTTTTTTTTTTTAAGTTTTTTTTTTTTTTTTTTTTACTTTGTCAGCTTTATGTAAAGGTACAAAAAATAAGTACTGTGTTTTGCACTGTTGCATTGTAATTTTAAAGTGAATAAATGTTTTATATTGAGATGCTGGTTTACTGTTTCATGGTAAAAATGCAGAAAATAATTGATAGAAAATGCATTAAAAAATAAAAGTAGCTTGGAAAAAAAGCAACTTAATGTGTGGCTTACAAGGAGACATTTGTAAACATTACTTAAAAGATTATGTTGGATAAACTCTAAACTGATAAAACTGAGTTGCCATTACTTAAGAGTCCAAGTTGAAAACATGCAAAGTCTAATAGGATAAACGCAAATAAAATGAGTTTAAAATACTCAAAAAGAGTTGCCTCAATTTTATTGAGTAAAACGGGCACAGTTTTTTTTTTACAGTGTTGATATTTTCACCCAAAATACAACAAATACTTGCTTATTTCACAGACGAGGCCTAGTCTAGTCCCAGATTAAAATGCATGTCTGAGCGGTTTTAACATATCTCAAAATATGTCACTGCCATTTTTTTTTTCTAAGGCACATTTATAAAAGCTGCTTCAATGTCCTAATTGAACTAAGCCCATGGTGTGTGTTAATTTGGATGAACATTAAGATGAGCAGAGCAGTTCGTATCTCCTAAACTGTGCCATTAATCCTCACTGTTGGCTTTCACACGTTTGCACTTTTAAAGGTCAGTGTTTATTTATACGCTGTGTTCTCGTCATGAGTGGCCTGTGACTTCAGGTCATCTGCAGCCTGTGATATTCTGACTCATTTCCTCTGTCATGTGAGGAGAGAGAAACTGTGTGGCGCAAGATGGAGAAAGTCATGATGACCGAAGTCACCAGTGCAGCTCGTCCCCGATGTGACTGCAGGACCTTCAGAGAGTGTGTGTGACCTTTACAGACGCGTTCTGCTGTCGTAATGCTGGAGACACGCTGGCCCTGCTTCAGTGGAAATGTTTTTCATTCTTTGGTGTTTGGAAAAAAAAAAAGTGTTAACCTAAAAACGGTCAAATCTACATTAACTGTTTTTATTCAACGCTGCAAAACATTTTTTTTTTTGTTTCAACTTAAAAAAGTTTGTTTTATTTTAAAGTTTAGTCAACTTGAGATGTGGAGTTTTACTAAACTTGGATATTTGAGTTGAGTTTACAGTGAAGTCAACTATTATTTAACACAACTAAACCAATATACATGAATTCATACAGAGCCTACTGACAAATACTTTGGGTTAAATCAGCTAGAAATCTCACTTGACTATGAATATGTTCGTCTTACGGTTATCTGTGAGCTAGTGTGCTCCAAAACAATGACAAAACTCACATTTAGTGAATTAAAACATTTACGTGTTCAAAATGTACAATCTCTCACTTCCACCAATGTGGATCAATGGTTTGATGACATCACTCTGCACTTCAGCTTCTCATCAGATTTTCTGTCCAATCAAATGCTCTCTAGAATCTGAAGCCCCGCCCCCTACATTATAAACAGACGCTGAAGTTGCGGCTGAAATCGGCCACTTGTTCACAGTTACTGTTTACTACATGGTGAATGGCACATAGTGCACTATATAGGGGATGATCAGACAGTGCACTATATAGGGGATAGGGAATGATCAGACAGTGCACTATATAGGGGATGATCAGACAGTGCACTATAAAGGGGATAGGGAATGATCAGACAGTGCACTATATAGGGGATAGGGAATGATTCAGACAGTACACTATATAGGGGATAGGGAATGATTCAGACAGTGCACTATATAGGGGATAGGGAACGATCAGACAGTGCACTATATAGGGGATAGGGTACGATCAGACTGTGCACTATATAGGGGATAGGGAATGATTCAGACAGTGCACTATATAGGGGATAGGGAACGATCAGACTGTGCACTATATAGGGGATAGGGAATGATCAGACAGTGCACTATATAGGGGATAGGCAACGAACAGACTGTGCACTATATAGGGGATAGGGAATGATCAGACTGTGCACTATATAGGGGATAGGCAACGAACAGACTGTACACTATATAGGGGATAGGGAATGATCAGACAGTGCACAATATAGGGGATAGGGAACGATCAGACAGTGCACTATATAGGGGATAGGGAACGATTAGACTGTGCACTATATAGGGGATAGGGAACTATCAGACTGTGCACTATATAGGGGATAGGGAACTATCAGACTGTGCACTATATAGGGGATAGGGAACGATTCAGACAGTGCACTATATAGGGGATAGGGAACGATTAGACTGTGCACTATATAGGGGATAGGGAACTATCAGACTGTGCACTATATAGGGGATAGTGAACGATCAGACTGTGCACTATATAGGGGATAGGGAAAAATTCAGACTGTGCACTATATAGGGGATAGGGAACTATCAGACTGTGCACTATATAGGGGATAGGGAACGATTCAGACAGTGCACTATATAGGGGATAGGGAAAAATTCAGACTGTGCACTATATAGGGGATAAGGAACGATCAGACAGTGCACTATATAGGGGATAGGGAAAAATTCAGACTGTGCACTATATAGGGGATAGGGAACTATCAGACTGTGCACTATATAGGGGATAGGGAACGATTCAGACAGTGCACTATATAGGGGATAGGGAAAAATTCAGACTGTGCACTATATAGGGGATAAGGAACGATCAGACAGTGCACTATATAGGGGATAGGGAACGATCAGACTGTGCACTATATAGGGGATAGGGAAAAATTCAGACTGTGCACTATATAGGGGATAAGGAACGATCAGACAGTGCACTATATAGGGGATAGGGAAAGATTCAGACTGTGCACTATATAGGGGATAAGGAACGATCAGACAGTGCACTATATAGGGGACAGGGAACTATCCGACTGTGCACTATATAGGGGATAGGGAACTATCAGACAGTGCACTATATAGGGGATAGGGAATGATCAGACAGTGCACTATATAGGGGATAGGGAACAATTCAGACAGTGCACTATATAGGGGATAAGGAACGATCAGACAGTGCACTATATAGGGGATAGGGAACAATTCAGACAGTGCACTATATAGGGGATAAGGAACGATCAGACAGTGCACTATATAGGGGACAGGGAACTATCCGACTGTGCACTATATAGGGGATAGGGAACGATCAGACAGTGCACTATATAGGGGATAGGGAAAGATTCAGACTGTGCACTATATAGGGGATAAGGAACGATCAGACAGTGCACTATATAGGGGACAGGGAACTATCCGACTGTGCACTATATAGGGGATAGGGAACAATCAGACTGTGCACCATATAGGGGATAGGGAACGATCAGACAGTGCACTATATAGGGGATAGGGAACGATCAGACAGTGCACTATATAGGGGATAGGGAACGATCAGACAGTGCACTATATAGGGCATAGGGAAAACCACGGGTTTATCGAGCTTGCGCTAGGATATAAACAAAACGCTATTGGCTATTTTCAAAAAGGGGAGGAGCTGATCGATATGCCCCGCCCTGTCTTCCTGTCTCAGTTAATATATGAATAATGCTGTGTTTCGAGGCACTTCGGTTGGCTTTTAATGTAACAATTGCAGGTTACCACGTTTTACAGTGTATTAGCTGTAAAAAGGCCATTCTCATTTATGGGCAAAAAAATGTAGTGAAAGAATGAAAACCAGAGTGACCTCCAAAACAGGAGGTCTAATATTTCGCATTGTTTTGGTAGCATACTCTTGGAAACTGGGATGAAAAAAAAAGACAGTATACTCTCGTATGAATCAGGAAAGTGAAAAAGTTAATCTAATAACAGCCATGTGACAGTTAGACAGGACGAGATATCGCACTCTTGATTGGCAAACCGAACAGGGTTAGGATTTCCCCGTCTCAACCCACGGACTTTACAGAGCGGAAATGGTGCATTAAATACTTAACCAACATTTCCTCCTGCTCTGGCGGTTGGGGTTTTCTCAACACCAACGTCGCTAACACGTAGCCTAGTCTGCAATAACAGGCCACCGATGGAAAAACAATGTTATTCGATCAACCTTTATCCATTAAACATGATTGCAACAACGTGTTGTCGCTGGTGTGACGCGTGTCTATTATCACAGGCTTACGTGTGTTGTGCAATTACGGCTATCTTTGCACTTTGAGCAAAATGGATAGCAGTGGGACTTTCCCATGACTATGTGTGTAGTGTGGAACAAACGCCCATGCAAATGACAGTGCTAATCGATCGGTTTATATAGGGATGCTGCAGCGAGCGAGTAGGCGGCAGAAGAGCTTATCGTTCGTGCAGGTGCAGGACTGACATGATTCAGCATCCTCAATATGGTACTGGTACCGAAATGACTCAGCGACAACAGATGATGTGGACCTGTCATCAAAAGAGGCCAAAACTAAAGGTAGGATTAAAGAGGTGAGTGATAAAAAGCAGATAAACGACACGTGGGTTCAGTCAATGGAGTTGAAGAGGTAAAAAAAAAAAAAAGTGTCTCATAATTTAATGGCAAACGCAATTCATGTTTCAGAGCGCTCTTAAAATACACACTTATCAACGGATAATTTATGATGACAAAAAAAAAAAACCCAACATAACTCGAAACCATTTGTGAGGCATTTTTGTAATAGCTCTCGAGAGCTGTAAACAATGCGTTTACAGTTCAAAAGTTTAGGGCAAGACTTTTTTGAAGAGTGAAGACATTTATAATGTTACAAAAAATGTATATTAATCAAAAAATCCTGAAAAAAACTCACGGTTTCCCCTCCAAAACTAATTTTGGTAACACTTTATTATCATTACAGTGTGCTAGTTATGCTACTTACCATAGTAATAACAGTACATTATGCATAATTACATGCAGCCCTATAGTAAGCACATGTATTTAATTATTATTACTCAGTACTTAAATGCGTAATTACACTACAACACGGACACCTTAAAATAAAGTGTAACCCACTTTAGTTTACAGTGTTCTTGTTACACAAGTTACTGTAGTAATAACTATAAATTATGCATAATTACATGCAACTAACCCTAAACCAAAATAAGTAAACATAGTTAATTAGTATTAGTCCGTACTTAGATGTATAATTACACTGTAACAAGGACACCTTAAAATAAAGTGTAACTGACATTTCTGAAGGATCATGTGATACTGAAAACTGCATCACAGGAATAAATTACATTAAAATTGTATTCATATTTCACAATATTACTGTTTTTGACCAAATAAACTTAGTGAGTATAATAATACAAACTTTTTTCAACCTCAAACTGTGATAAAAGGTCTAGTGCATGTTTAGTGAAATCATGCACTAAAAGGAAAGTCAATAGTAAAGAACAACAATGGAAATAATAATACGGTTCATATTGCTATTATGGTTATTTTTGTTTGTAGTTGGTGAAATTATTTTGTTGAGAAGTTCTAATGATAACGTACACATAATTAACATCATTCGAATGAAATCGACTGGTAATAACACTTTACCATAAGGTTTAATTTCTTAACATGGTAACACTATTAACTACGACTTTTGCCTCAATAAACTCCTAATTACTGCTTATTAATAGTTAGTAAGGTAGTAGTTATGTTTAGGTATTGGTAGGATTAAGGTATGTAGAATAAACAGCCAATATCATATAATAAGCATGATAATAAGCGACTAGTGTGTGTGAGTCTGTGTGTGTGTTTAATTGTGAGAACTGAACCCTAAAATAAAGTGTTACCGTTAACATTATTAATAACCAACATGAGCAATCGTCGTTAATGTTAGTTAATGAAAATCCAGTTCGTGTTACTTCGCAGTGCACTAACTCATTTGAACAACTTTTGATTTTAATAATGTATTAGTAAATGTTGAAATTAACATTAACAGAGATGATTAAATACTGTAGAAAGTGCAGTTTGTTAGTAGTTCCTGTTAACTAATGTTACCAACACATAATTTAAATGATCCTTGATCATTGGAATCTTAGTTTAATTCATATTTCGTTTTATTTGATTCTTGCAAGGAAGTTAAGTGAACCGTGCCAATATTAGTTAGATCAATGTATGCATGATGTACTTGCTCTTGAATCATAAAGAGACAAAAATCCTCACGTGACACATTTTACTAACTAAATCTCTCTTTTTGTTGACATTTCACCAATGATGTTTCATTTTGTTTCATTTTTTGCTTATAGGTCAAATAAAACGACCCTCTTGACAGATTTGCGTGTCTTCTGGATGTTAAATGAGCTCTTGGCTTTGAGAACTGAATTCCAAGGGTGTCTGCACTATATTCAGCCCACGGAGTTCAGTTCTTAAGTTTGGATGCTCTCTGCATCTGCTCTGACCTGCGACCTGAACACAAATGCCAGCTACTGGACTGGAAGGTGATGCCGTTCATGCGTAATTCTTCAGTCCCAGTCCTCTTATAATGGCTTTTAGATGAGAGATGATTGCTTTTTTTTAACCATAATGCACTAGTTCAGTGAATTCTGTCAGGTTGTGGATCATCATTTCTCTATTGCGTAGAATTAAAATGGAAAACTATTGCTAGTTTTGTATGGTGAACACTTTATTCCACACGTGAAGATAAGATTTCTTGCAATAAATAAGGGTCATTCATTGTTTACCAGCAATGTTCTTTTAAATGTAATCTATAATGTATGTATAATATAAAATTTTACTTGTCATATATTATACTTTGACATGAAACAATAGCATTATGATGAATAGCATGTTGTGAATAATGGGAAATATGTCTGTTGTTAAAGAAAGGCATTGTTTCTGTACTGTTTTTGCAGCACAATTACAGTTTATTATTCACAAAAACATTCTAAATGTGGGCTTATAAATATATATTTTTAATAGGGCTGTCAAAAGATGAATCGCGATTAATCGCATCCAAAATAAACGTTTGTGTTTACATAATATATGTGTGTGTGTACTCTGTTAATTATTATTTATATATAAATACACACACATTCATGTATATATTTAAGAAATATTTGCATGTATATACATTTATATAATCTATAATATATATAAATATAAATGTTTTATATATAAAAATATTTTTTTTTCTTAAATATATACATGCTTGTGTGTGTATTTATATATAAATAATAATTAACAGAGTACACACACATATATATTATGTAAAGACAAACTTTTATTTTGGATGCGATTAATCGCGATTAATCTTTTGACAGCCCTAATTTTTAAATGTTACTATTTTATTGCTAAAATATTGTGATAATAAAAAAATATTTTAATTGTGATATACATTTTCTTTGTGCAATTCAAAGTGAAAATTACAATAAGGTCATTGTCCTTTTAAAGGTTAAAATTCACTCCGTGCTCACCCGCTATAAATTATTTTATTCCCCACCCGACCGATCCCGCTAAATTTAGATTTTGCTTCCAGAATCTCTCTTTTAAATTTCCCATACAGAAAGAGGATAACTGTATTTCCCATACAGTTATCGTCGCTGGGGATAACAAATGTAAAATGTTGGCCATGCAATCATTTTATTTATTTTTCTTATCATACTGTCAACACCGTAGCTAAAAAATGTCACAGAGAAAAATAGGCTAAATCAAATCAGTCCTTCCAGAAAAATCAAAAATCCTTGATTATGCGGCACGTTTTCTTAAAAAATGCGATGGAAAATGCGGGATATTTATGCAATTTTATGCGATAAAATTGCGGGAACTTGCAAAAACTGCGGTTTGATGAAAAAGAGAAAAAAGCACTACATCACAGAAAGTGCTGACAATATTTAAGTTCTCACCTTAATAAACACACGGCTCAAATTTACAAAACATTGAGTCAAACAAGTTCTGTAGCTTTACAAAAGGAATATGCTACAACTTCTGAAAAAATGAATAAATAACTTCCTGTTTTACTGAGGTAGCTTTACAAAACAGACATTTGAGTGCTTCCAATGCACAAAGTGCAATCTCTTAAAGGGTTAGTTCACCCAAAAATGAAAATTCTGTCATTAATGGTTTCCCCTCATGTCGTTCGACACCCGTCAGGCCTTCGTTCATCTTCAGAACACAAATGAAGATATTTTAGTTGAAATCTGATGGCTCTGAAAGGCCTCCATTGGCACAATGCACTTTACACTCTCAAGACCCTTAAAAGGTACTAAAGATGTCGTTACAAAGTCGATATCACTACAGTGGTTCTACAATAACTTTATGAATCGACGAGAATAGTTTTTGTGCGCAAAAAAAAACTAAATAACGACTTATATAGTGATGACGATTTCAAAAAACAGCATCATGAAGCTTCGAAGCGTTCTGAATCAGTGAGTCGAATCATGATTCGGATCGCGTGTCAAACTGCTGAAATGCGTGACTTTGGCGATCCAAACCTCTGAATCGACTCACTGCTTCATAACGCTTCAAACCGCTGAATCGACTCACTGATTCATAACGCTTCAAACCGCTGAATCGACTCACTGATTCATAACGCTTCAAACCGCTGAATCGACTCACTGATTCATAACGCTTCAAACCGCTGAATCGACTCACTGATTCATAACGCTTCAAACCGCTGAATCGACTCACTGATTCATAACGCTTCGAAGCTTCATGATGCTGTGTTTTGAAATCGGTCAACATGGGGTTTGCAGCTTTTCGATGACGTTTACGTCGGGTAATTACGTCACTTCAACACGTTCCCATGGCAATAGGGGGAAATGGCGGCTCTTGAGTGAAGTAAACAAACGATTTTTCAACTTTCTGCTAATATATATGACTTTTTTGCAACGAAAATGCAGGGATTATGAAATCATGCTAGCCCCGCATATTTTGCACGCGGAAATAGGCAATTTACGCGGCGAAAGTGCGGCGTATTTGAAAAAATGCGGCCCCTGCATAAATATGCAGACTTTGGCTGATTATGCATTAAATCATGCGATCGCATAATCGCGTTTTTCTGGAGGGACTGTCAAATGCGACATCTGTCACTCAAAATTATAAGCCAAAATACAAATAAACGAAAACTGTTGACTTTACTAGCTGTAATGCAAAATAAAGTCTTTTATATGAATGAATGAATAAGTGTGTGTATGTAGGCCTATAGGTGTTGCCAAGTCTGGAAATAGGCTGCATTTACTGTTGCTGTGGGTTGTTTGTAACCTAGTCCACAGGTTTATGTTGTCTTTACTTTAGCAATATTTCTACCACCCGCCCCCCGCGTTTTGCCGCATTTTGGCCGTGATTCCGCTACTTTTGATTAGCAATTGGAGGGGTTTTGTTGTGCATACCTGGCAACCCTGTCCCTCAGTTCGGCCTTCGTGCACTTCGAAGGCCTGGCCTGGCCCATAGACTGTAAAAGAAATGGACACAGCGACCCCATAGACTTCACGGAGAAAAAGTGAAGTCACGTAGAAGCACTCACTTCCTGATGACTGAGTTTGACGACGTAGGTGTGACGTGAACAACCTGTCTGACAATGGCAAGTCTTCTAGTAGTAGTGCAAAGTGAAATCTGAATCACGTTGTTGAAATATTTTGTGCTTTTGGCTTTCTATGGGCTTCTCCACATGCTTCACCCTTGACTTTATCGGACTTTATGCCTCCACGTCCCCCCGATTGCCTCATAGACAGTAAAAGATTGCCTGTGAGCTTCTCCTTGGGTCTATACGGTAATTTCTCTACTGCACGCCGAGAGTCGCGCGGTTATGACGCAATCGTTAGCCTATTTTTTACAAAAACGGCTTCAAGGTAATGGAGCCTTTTATACATTGTCGTGTTTCTCCTCAGATGCAAAGTTATTCGCTGTCAAAGTGACGCCAAAATGAATGGGAGTCAATGGGATGCTAACAGCAGGTGATGGCTTGGTTAGCAATGGCTGCCCCTATGGAAGGTACGCTTTCCGGGTGCTGGATTACCCCCTTGACCTGGCCTGGTACGGCCTTCGAAGTGCGCACCCTTCACTTTGAGACACAGCTACAGTATAGACCGTAAAAAAATAAGTAATATAAGCTACGGTGGCCGAAACAGGACAAAAATAGTCGTCGGAGAGAGAGGAGTGACTAGAGAAGTCTGTCCGTTTAGGACTACTGTTTAGGACTAAACATGACGCCGCAAAATGGCGACTTCACTGTAAGGGAACCCGCGGTGTGTGTAGATAGAAATGTCTCATTCTAAGGTAATAAAAACATAACGGTTCATTATGTAAGGTCTTTATACACCACTAACAACATAGTATATTATATTGCATTTCTGTCAATAGATCCTCAAAAATACTACACACTGAACCTGATGCAAATTGTATTCTAAGAGATTCTGTGGACAGGTTTTTTGGTCCAATAACTAATACCTTAATAGGAGCAAATTACAGGTCATCCAATATTTTATCTTTAACACACTCTGTTAACTTGGATAATTTAAAGATTCAACTGGTTGTATAGAGCAGAATATCATCGGCATAACAGTAGAAACTAATTCTCTGTTTTCTAATATCACCAATTGGCAGCTTATATATTGAGAATAACAGAGGGCCTAAAACAGACCTTTGAGGCACTCCATAATTTTCTGACTTTAACTTGGATAATTCCCCCTTTCAATAAACAAAATGGTAACAGTTAGATAGGTACGATCTAAAACACCCGAATGCCTGTCCCTGAATACCAGTGTAATTTTGTAATCGATCTAAGCGTATGTCATGATCTATAGTAGGGTGTCACGTCACAGACAAGGAAACTGGTGCGAGGACTCAAGTGCAGAGAAAAGAATATTTATTTACCAAAATAAAACAAACACAAAACAAAACCCACAATGGGGCAAAACACCTAATCAGAAAACACAAACTCAAAACACACCAAATATGGGGGAACCAGGAATCACGGGGAAACAGAATACGTAGACATACATGGCAACGATACGACCAAGACTGAACACACAAAGGAACTATTTAAAGGGGACAAATCAAGCAGGGAACGAGGGCACAGGTGGGACAAATGAAACCAATAACGAGATAACAAGGAGGGTGGGATCAAGACAAAGACAGAACACATGCCCAAAATAACAAAACACCACAAGTGCACACGAGACAGGACAGGCATGTGACATTACCCCCTCCTTAAGGAGCAGCTTCCAGATGCTCCACTAGGGACACACCAGGGTGGGACCGGAGGGACAGACCAGGGCGGGACGGGAGGGACAGACCAGGGCGGGACGGGAGGGACGGTCCAGGGCGGGATGGGAGGGATGGTCCAGGGCGGGATGGGAGGGATGGTCCAGGGCAGGACGGTCCAGGGCGGGACTGGAGGGACCAACCAAGGAGGAACGGGAGGGACAGACCAGGGAAGGACAGACCAGGGAGGGACGGGGAAAACAAAAAGTCCCACCTGCAGAGTTCAGGCGGCCAGGGCGGCGCGCAGAGCTCAGGCGGCCAGGGCGGAGCGCAGAGTTCAGGCGGCCAGGGCGGAGCGCAGAGTTCAGGCGGCCAGGGCGGAGCGCAGAGTTCAGGCGGCCAGGGCGGAGCGCAGAGTTCAGGCGGCCAGGGCAGCGCGCAGAGTTCAGGCGGCCAGGGCGGAGCGCAGAGTTCAGGCGGCCAGGGCCGAGCCGGACGCCAGGGCAGCGCCGTCAGAGCAGGGCGCCTGGGCGGCGCAGTCAGAGCAGGGAGCCTGGGCGGCGCAGTCAGAGCAGGGCGCCTGGGCGGCGCAGTCAGAGCAGGGAGCCTGGGCGGCGCAGTCAGAGCAGGGAGCCTGGGCGGCGCAGTCAGAGCAGGGCGCCTGGGCGGCGCAGTCAGAGCAGGGCGCCTGGGCGGCGCAGTCAGAGCAGGGAGCCTGGGCGGCGCAGTCAGAGCAGGGAGCCTGGGCGGCGCAGTCAGAGCAGGGAGCCTGGGCGGCGCAGTCAGAGCAGGGAGCCTGGGCGGCGCAGTCAGAGCAGGGCGCCTGGGCGGCGCAGTCAGAGCAGGGCGCCTGGGCGGCGCAGTCAGAGCAGGGCGCCTGGGCTGCTCGGACAGAGCAGGGCGCCGGGTCGGTGCGGGCAGAGCAGGGTCCACCGGAACACGGTCCACCGTAACACGGTCCACCGGAACAGGGCCCACCGGATCAGGGCCCACCGGATCAGGAAGCACCGGAACACGATCCACCGGAACAGGGCCCACCGGATCAGGAAGCACCGGAACACGATCCACCGGAACAGGGCCCACCGGAACACGATCCACCACCGGAATTGGGACCACCGGAACACGATCCACCGGAACAGGGACCACCGGAACAGGGACCACCACCGGAATTGGGACCACCGGAACACGATCCACCGGGACTGGGACCACCGGAGCACAATCCACCACCGGAATTGGGACCACCGGAACACGATCCACCGGAACACGATCCACCGGAACTGGGATCACCGGAACACGATCCACCGGAACTGGGACCACCGGAACACGATCCACCGGAACTGGGATCACCGGAACACGATCCACCGGAACTGGGACCACCGGCTCTCCTACCCCCGAAGTAGGATCCTCTCCAGTGGAGGTGTCTGACAAGGTAGGCCTGCTCTTCCTGCTCCTTCTCCGTTTCCGGGTCATCGGAGGACTGGGGCCTCCACTGACTGTCGATGGAAGGGAACTCTCAGTGGACTGGGATTCTGTTAGCCGCAGATGTTCCGACTCACCAAGATGGTAGATGTGGTGGACAAAGTCCCAGAATCCCAGATGCCCCAGCTTTTCCATCTCCCCCGGGCTGAGAGGCATGTCCAAACAAATGTTCAATACCTCCTTAATCTCAGCCTCAGTGTAAGTCATGTGGTCTACTTTAATGAGGAGACTGCAGGCGAAGTCCCTCACGTCAGCCCCCTGCTGACGGATGTAGTTAAAACTCACATACTTGGCAATTTGCAGGTAGTTGGAGGGAGATGAAAAAAGGAAGCTACCCATCTTCTGCTGAGTCCTCTAGTGGTCGTATCGTTCTGTCACGTCACAGACAAGGAAACTGGTGCGAGGACTCAAGTGCAGAGAAAAGAATATTTATTTAACAAAATAAAACATAAACACAAAACAAAACCCACAATGGGGCAAAACACCTAATCAGAAAACACATAAACTCAAAACATACCAAATATGGGGGAACCAGGAATCACGGGGAAACAGAATACGTAGACATACATGGCAACGATACGACCAAGACTGAACACACAAAGGAACTATTTAAAGGGGACAAATCAAGCAGGGAACGAGGGCACACAGGTGGGACAAATGAAACCAATAACGAGATAACAAGGGGGGTGGGATCAAGACAAAGACAGAGCACATGCCCAAAATAACAAAACACCACAAGTGCACACGAGACAGGACAGGCATGTGACATAGGGGTGACGAACGTCAGTCCTGGAGAGCCACAGGCCGTTTCTCAATACCAAGTACACGAACATCTGACTTGCGTCCTTGGTAGTTCAGACTTGCCAAGTTCGACATGGGAGAACGAACTCCCGAGGACGGGAGGACACAAGTCCAGTACTCTGCTAATGGAACAGCAGTGTTCTTGATAGAGTCACTCGCTCTCACTCCTGTATCCACATTTTAGGCTACAATAAAACAAAATATGTCATAAAACACCACTCTGCCTCTTTTCATTTTCATTAAAAAAATATTAAACATATTATAGCCACACAAATGTGGTTCAGGCAACGCACTTCACTGCATGTTTATTTATAACAAAACGATATATAAAACACAACCCTGCCTCTTTTCGTTTACATAAAAAAAAAAGATTAAACATTAATATGTGGTTCAGACAATAAGTGTGCATATATATATGATTATCACTGTAATAAAATTAGATATGAAATAAAACACAACCCAGTATCTTTTTGTTAAATGTCAGTTTATGTGTGATCAATAATAGCCATAATAAAAGTATAAGTAAAAGATAAGAAGCAATACAATAAATAATCAGTAAAACAAAGTCAGTGCTAGTAACGTTAGGCTACAACGGTAAAGTTAAATAGCATAAATATATAAAGTTATGAAACTTAACTTTGCCCTCAGCCAAAACGATTTGCCAGAGAACAAGTAATAGATCAATGAGACCAAAGACCGCCAGTTAGATCAACACAAGATGAATCATATCTCATGTTTAATCACTACAGAGACATCAGAGCCAGCAGCAAACGTCAGAACACAAGTACAGACAAGAATGCATATTGAGAAACGGCCACAGTCCGGCAGAGTTTTGCTTCAACCCTAATCAAACACACCTATGCAAGCTAATCAAGGTCTGAAGGGTTACTAGAAAGCTGCAGGCAGGTGAGTTTTATCAGGGTTGGAGCTGAACTCTGCAGGACTGGAGTTTGCCACCCCTGATCTATATTGTAAAACGTAGCACTAACATCAAGTAAAACTAGTAGTGAGATGCAGCCTTCATCAGAAGAACTAGAAGTCAGTCATATGGCTGGATGCCATTTCCAATAGCTATATCCGCAAATGGCTTGGGCTGCCTTTCTGATGCAGCATTGTTCGTAAGAAATGCTCTTCAGTTTCCATCAAAGAGCATCTCACTTGGGTACAGGCTGGAGAAGACAATCAAGTAACCATTTTGTCCCCATTTTGTCCGAAATGCTGGTGCCAAGGTTGAGACTGGCAGGAAGTGGAAGGCAGATGACTGTGCCGACAACGCCATTGCCAACCTAAAGCACAAAGAGTATGTTGGAAGAACCCAGAAGGGAAGACAGAGTCTTCGCTGGGGAGAACCCCGCAAGTTCTGGTCAAAAGCATCTAGAAAACAACGGAAAAAGCTAGTGGTTACAGAAGTGCCAAGATTGGAAGAGGAAAGACTTCTTGTTAAATCTGTTGGCCAAGGTCAACAAGGCCACTGGACAAACTTGGCCGACATCCTTCCAAGATCAGTCAGTTGGAGCGACCTTTGGAGAATACCCCAAGCCAGGTTAAGTTTCATTATTAGAGCCACTTATGATACACTTCTTAGACCAGTCAACCTGGCACAGTGGTTTGGGGCTGAAGAAATCTGCAGTTTGTGCGAAGCGTGTGGTTGCAAAACTGCTTTAGCTCAGGGTTTCTACAGGTGGAGCCATGACCAGGTGCTAAGGAAGTTGGCAGAATCCACAAGGGTGATGGCAAGGGTGATGTGACAAAGTCCCCTTTGCAGAGAATTTGTCCATCATGTCAGTATAAAAAGAATGAGGCATCAGTTTACTGTCGAAGATTTACCTCTCGCATCAGTGTTGACAACATCACTGATTATAATGGGTTCTATTGCCTTTTGTAGCGTCGCATTGCGCCACTCGCATCTGGTGTAGACACGGTGTGAATCCAGCATCCCTAGGAAGGCCGAAAAAGAGGACCTGCAATTGGGGTGAAAATTACAGTGTTTTGACGGCCCACACTACTATATAACTCTTCCACTTCTCTAACACAGCCCAACATGGCCTCACCCCCTTTGTTGCGTGTTCCCGGGGGCAGGATGTATGTAAATTGTAGGGTTAGTAATGTCACAATTTTAGGTACCTGATGAGATGGGTGATGTTGCTTTTCAGCTGTTAAGGATTTGATGTCTGGCTGAATTGACGTCAATTTAAGATGGAGATCAGATTCCACACTCAACGCGTTCCTGTACTTTGTCTTTAAGGCCACAAGCACCGAAAACCCCACTTCACACATACAGTATATGTTGTGGTAAATGGCATCAAAAACATCATTGCCTTGTTGGCGAGTTCAGGGTATTCGTCTGACAATTGTAACCAGAACTGAGTCAAATTTTTTTCAGAAAAAATCAGTTTCAAGGAGCTGTCACAGGATAGATCGATGAGGCTGTCCTGTTCCTTGTAGGTGAGTCCTGCAATGACATCCTCAGTGTGGTTGGCAAAGGGATACTGTATCCAGCTCTGCTGTTTGCTGATGTCAGGGAAGTAGTCCTGCATCTGACTGAGACTTTAAACCCTGCAGGTGCTCTGTCATAGCAATTGCTGCAGTGATGGGAAGTGGCCTCTCCTCCTTAGACAAAAAGTCGGAAACGTTTTTGAAGGACTCATAGTTGGCTCGGGCGATTCTTTCCCCCCACAGACACATTTTCTTTATGGTTGCCTCTATTTTGTTTTGCACGTGAAACATTGTTATTGCTGTCCCCTGTTGGGCTAGATTGAGTCCATTCAAGTGGCCGAAAATGTCTGCCAAGTAGGCCAATTTACAAAGCCAGTTGAAATCACAGAGGCAGTCTGCAAGTTCAAATTTGGAATCAATGAAAAATGTTCTGACCTCGTCATGTAACTGGAAGAGCCGGGTGAGCACTCTGCCGCTTGAGAGCCAGCGGACCACGGTATGTAGTAAAAGCTGGCGGTGTTCACTACCCATCTCTTCGCACAAAAGGGAAAACAAATGTGCTTACAGTGGACGTCTTTTAATGTAATTTATCATTCTGACAGCATCTGACAGCCTGGGGCGCAATGAATTCTGGGGTAGGCTAGGCCGCGAAGGATCTGTTGTATCCTTCATTGCCCAGGAAATGAAGGACGCATTTCAAGGCCGCATTTCAAGAAACAAACTGGGACAGCATTTGTCGTGCCGCTGTGATGCAATCGGCCTTCGAATGCGGCCTTTGAAGGATGCAGCCTCTGAATTGGGATGCAGCAAATTACTGGTGGTATGTATGTGTGCTATATATTGCTGGTGATGAGGGCTGATAAGTGACAGGTGTGCGTGATCAGTACTCAGATGAAAGCTGAGAGCCTGGCGTGATCATGACACATTTATTAATATTAAGCCGAAGGTCAGAAGCATTTGACAAGAATAAAAGGGAGTTTAATGCAATTGGGATTTGAGAGGCATCTTTATGGAACAACGCTGTATCATTTGCCAGTTTACTAATTATATAAAAAAAAAAACAGTTATGGGGAGATGGGGCAACCTTGTCGGACTCCACGCTTTAAAGGAACACGCCGACCTTTTGGGACTTTAGCTGGACCGATGGAAAATGAAATGTTGTGAATTTCTAGGCCGATATGACATGGGACTATACTCTCATTCTTGCGTAATGATCAAGGAACTTTGCTGCTGTACAATGGGTGCAGCGGCGCAATGATATTATACAGCGCCTGAAAATAGGGTAACTTCCATCAACATGGAAGCGCTGCTTGCACAGGGAGCGCTGGGGACTATTTTCAGGCGCTGTGTAATATCATTGCACCACTGCACTCATGGTACGGCAGCAAAGTTACTTGATTATTACGCAGGAATGAGAGTTTAGTTCCTAGCCATATCGGTCTAGAAAATCACAACTTTTCATTTTCCATCAGTCTTAGTAGACGATGTAACTATACACATCACAACATGTAAATAGAAAAATGTTGCCGTTATTTTGTCACTTATTGAGCAGTAGGCTAGCTGAAGTCATTTACCTCTAGTCTTTGTGCTAAGCTAGGCTAGCGGTGAGTGCGTCAGACAGAGTTATGGAACGGAGATGAAAATGGTATGTATGGACTTATCTAACTCTGGGGGATACGGTGAATAAGCTAAAGTCACAAAAAGTCGGCGTGTTCCTTTAAAGCAAACTTTGGAGAAGTGCCATTACTGATTTGAATAGAGCTATTCCCAGTACAGTAAAGCATTTGAACACATCTGTGCCGGCCCTGTAACATAAATTCACATTCTAAACAATCAAACGCTTTATAGTAAATGAAAGAGGATAAAACTATAAGTGGAAATAACATTTGAATAATCTAACATATCTAAAACCAAGCATATATTATTAGAAATATGTCTCTGATCGATAAAACCTGACTGGCATTTTTAAAATCAGTGTTCAATAAGGAAATAGCATTTTAGGGGATCTTTATTGGGCTTGGGATTTATTGCTATTAGCCCCTGACATAAAGGAGGAGGAAGTGTTGTTTTCTCAATACTCTCTATAAACATTAAAAAGAGGAAATTTGCATGAGACATTCAATCTTTATGAGATGTAAAGCAAAAACATTTGTTTGATTTAAAAACATGTTCCAGGATTTGAAAGATAACACTTACCGTAAGGTTAAAAAGAGAATTTGTGAAGTAAAACTAACTTCTTGCGGTAACACTTTAGAATACTGATCCATCATTATTGAATAACTACACTGGAACAAATATTAACGAATTATTAACCCTAAATAACGACTTATATAGTGATGACGATTTCAAAACACGGCATCATGAAGCTTCGAAGCGTTATGAATCAGTGAGTCGAATCAGCAGTTTGGATCGCCAAAGTCAGCAGTTTGACGGTTTGGCGCGATCCGAATCATGATTCGACTCACTGATTCATAACGCTTCGAAGCTTCATGATGCCGGGTTTTGAAATCGTCATCACTATATAAGTCGTTATTTAGGGTTTTTTTTGCGCACAAAAACTATTCTCGCCTATTCATAAAGTTATTGTAGAACCACTGTAGTGAGATGGACTTTGTAACAACGTCTTTAGTACCTTTTAAGGGTCTTGAGAGTGAACCGTGCCATTGTGCCAATGGAGGCCTTTCAGAGCCATCAGATTTCAACAAAAATATCTTCATTTCTCTTCCGAAGATGAACGGAGGTCTTACGGGTGTCGAATGACATGAGGGTGAGTAATTAATGACAGAATTTTCATTTTTGGGTGAACTAACCCTTTAACTAACAAGACACTCTGAATTATACATTTGATATTACTTACTGATTAGTTAAGCTTGTTTCTATATCAGTTAGTAGTAGTAGCTGAAGTGTTAATGTAGTACTACTCATTAGTCCTGCATTACTTCCTGCATAGTTACCTATCAATGATGGACTATTATTCTAAAGTGTTACCTCAGTTAGTAATAATGATTAGGCGAATGTGGTAGTTCACTATTAGTTAATCAATAACTACAATTATTTTCATACCTCCCAGAGGACTACTAAGAACTACTACATACACACTCTAAAAAAATGCTGTATTAAAAATAACCCAAGTTGGGTTGAAAATGGACTAACCCAGTGATTGGGTTGTTTTAACTCAGCGATTAGGTTGTTTTAAGCAAACATTTAACCCAACTGCTGGGTTAAAACAACCCAATTGCTGGGTTAGTCAATTTTCAACCCAACTTATTATTTTTAATACTGCATTTTTTAGAGTGCAGGTTCATAATTAATGTGAATAATGCATAATGTATAATTAATTCTAAAGTGAAGGTCATGTAACCCACTAGTAATGACTCAAGTGTTACTAAATCCTTCAGAAGGAATTACTAATGATTCGGATCAGTATACTAAAGTGAAAAACATGATAGCTCTCTAGTAATTACTGACGTCATTGTAAACTTTTGACGTTTTTTGTAAGGTTTTGGATAGTAATGACTCAAGTGTTACTACATACTTCTATAGGAATTACTAGTTATTTGGATAAGTATTCTAAAGTGAAGATCATGATAACACACCAGTAATTACTTAAAGGGGGGGTGAAATGCTGTTTCATGCATACTGATCTTTTGGCACTGTTAAAGACTTGGATTCCCATGCTAAACATGGACACCGTTTCATAAGCTAAGGTGGACGTTTGATGGGAGTATTTCTTTGCCAAAATTAGTACTTCCTGTTAGTCATAAGTTTCGGAAAGTTTTTTTCGATCATGGGTCCGCTTGACGTCAACAGGGCGGAATTTCCTTATATGGGCCGTACGGACAATTCTACCGGAAGAGCGCGCGCACGCGCGCGCGAGAGAGAGCGCGTGAAAGCAATAGGCTACGCCCATCAAAGCGCTGGCTCGTACAGATGGAATTTGCTTTTCCGGATCAACAACTGAGTTGCGCAAATATTTATGTCTGTTCCCTGCATTTCGGTGCCGATTGTTTTATAAACAAGGCCCAGTTCGACGCCGGATTTTCAGATCGCCTAATACTGAAGGATGGAGCGGTCCAAACGATAAAGGTCCCAACGTTGGAACCGCAGGTTTGACTGCTTCAAATGTCTGTTTTTGCCTATGCCCATCAAGTAACGTTAGCCCAAACATGATCACGTATTGATCAATGGAGCATGCGATGTATATTGTGTACATTTGTTTAGCTGGCCACTATATGTGTATGTTTGTGTATTGTAAAAGCACTCCAAACAACAATACACAAAGAATGGGGAAATATGTTGAACTAAATAAGCGCGGTTCTTCATTCAAATGCGCTACTATTCCATGTCTTTCTATGTAAACACTAGCCTGACGCGCAAAACCAGTCCGCTTACTACAAATCATGTCTTCACAAACCACGCGTAAACACACACACACACACACACACACATTGTAACACTCGCGCTTGACATGGTGTTCTAAATAACACAAGCCGCTAAACATATTATATAGTTAGTGTAACTTATACCACATAGTCGACGTCCTGCTCTAGTCGTTTTTGCTGCTGCTCCTGTTCAACTTCAGCCTCTGGGTCTGATTCCGGATCATAGATGTATGGCTGTATCTGATTAAAAGCCATTTTTTATGTTGAATAAAGTTTTTTTCCGCTTTTAGGGATGACGCAGCTCTCAGACGCACGCAACACAGTAACAGCGGCGCGCGCTCGACATTCTTTAGCTCCGCCCACACGATACGCCCCCAGCCGCACGGCTTTTTCCGGAAAGACTCGGAACAGCGCATCTTTCTTTTATAATTATAATAAAAATAAAGACTTTTCGGAGATATGCAGGATGCAGTGCTACTCTATAGGTACTCAAGATTGACATGAGACTGACTGAAACTGAGTGTTTCCCCCCCCCTTTAAGTGTTACTATCCAAAACCTGACCAAAAACTCAACTCAAGAGTTATCGTGTTTTTCATTCGACTGAGCACTATTACTTACTAATTTGTTAATCAGAGTTTCTTATTAGTTAATAGTAGTTACTAGAGTGTTAATATTGCACAGTAATATTTGATAGGTCTAGCATCATTGCGCATACTTGGTATTAGTGTTTTGAGAAAACCCCAACAACGAACACTAAACGTCTTATCCCAAGTGTGCAGCTTGTTGAGGAGAGCAGAAATTGTAAAACTCTAGTTCAAGAAACGGCATCAACTGAAGTGAATGATTAAGAACTTGTTGACAAGAAATTGTCAAGGAAATATTTAAACCCATGAATCAACAGATTCTGTTAAGCAAATCTTATGAAAAGTAAAACACACGATTTGTGGCATGTGCTGGCCTGTGT